>NC_137866.1:22606263-22796263 GCF_963924005.1 Protomyctophum bolini
TGCACCCGCTGTGGAGCTCCCGTTGCCTCTCTAAGCCTGTTTTATGCTCAGGGAAAAGTCTTGTGGCACCGCTGGGCGAGATGAAAGTTTCTTTAAGGCATTTTGGGCGGGAACCCCTTTTTTGTGTTAGCATTATGTTTATGCTTTAGCTATTGGAAAATAGCAGATCTACATACGAGCTTGCAGGTCTGCTATTTTTTGAAAAGTCGTGAAAGTTTGGCGCAAATCTTTGAATATATATTTCAGAGCGAACATTTAACTAAAGCTTTTGCTTCTGGGGGGTCCCCGGAACTACATATTTTGAGATGGGGGTCCGTGGCCCAATAGAGATAATTCTGGGGGTCGTTGACATGAAAAAGGTTGAGCACCACTGACAGAAACATGGGTTTTTCAGAAAAATGCCTTTTTTTTAATCGACCTCAGTCCAAAATGGGTTAAGGCATTAGGTGTCAGAGGGAATTCCACTAGAGACTAAAATAAACAGGGACGTTGAAAGACGTGACGACAGCAGTGTGCCTAGCTTGGACCACTCCTACAGCTTCTGCAGCACTCTGGGCAACAGCTAAAGGCTATAAAATGTGCTCAGTGTTAACCTGCCCTAATGGGGGGTTTTCTTATTCACATCTGCAAGTGATCAGGTATAGAAAGTAAAAGGCAGGGAGAAAGTGACCGTGATATGTGTTATCACAAACCAAACCATCTTCTCTCTTCTTTCTCACATCCGCTCTGTCTCTCTATATCCGGGTCCCTGCGATCCCTTTGTGTATCCCCCAGCTCATGTTGACGTCAATGCAGGAAGAAACAGAAACTATAGTATTTTCTGTCGCGGTCCTTTAGTTCCCAAACTATAGCAGAATACATTGCACCTCCATTTCTCTCGCATTATTTTGGATCGGGTGTATATATTGATAATTGCTGCAGTAACTGACAGCTGTTGTTTTGATGGATGTATTGGCTTTTATTATGCTTTGATTTGTTTGAAAATGGTTCTGTGCAGACGTGATATAGTTCCTGATGTGTCATTAATGTGTAGTTCTACACACACACACACACACACACACACACACACACACACACACACACACACACACACACACACACACACACACAGACCCTCTTCTAGATGTTCAGTTTGTTGTTCTTTAAGGTTCAGCCTGTTCAGGAGCATGTCGGCCTATTATTTTATTATTTCCGTCTTTTGCTTCTTGAAAATAGATTACTATGAGACTTCATACCCCTCAAACTGCAAACTAACGTAATGTTTAATGACATAATATGAGCTCTAATAATCTTCCTTTCGTCATGTAACTATATTTTCATTAGATCTCAACCAGAATCACAGCCCTAAAGCGTGTTGCCATGGAAACAAAATCTTTCGTGATATCACGTATAGACCGTAATTACATGGCTAGACGGTAAAAAGCTTTTTTGGCCCACTTTGAAGCACTCGTATTACTCATCGACCCTAATGAGCTCCCTGAGGCACAACAGGGGGCGGGTGGCACCAGCCACCCTGATGTCACTGTACCACTGTGTACACACACACACACACACACACACACACACACACACACGCACGCGCACACACACACACACACACACACACACACACACACACGCACACGCACACGCACACGCACACGCACACGCACACGCACACACACACACACACAATGGGCCTGATGAGGAGCAGATCAGCACACACACAGAGGATGTGGCCTATCTGGAGAGACAACATGTTACACATACTAGACATTCCTCCACGCTTATACTACAGGTTTCCCACGTGTGCGCGGTATAGCCGCTCAGTGTCATTTTAACTCTGAAAGTGTACAAATGGAACCATACAGACCCCATACGCCGGGGTCCCATTTAATTCCCCAACTATCATATCATGTAGCTGAGAATGTCTTGGAAACCATTCAAGGGGTTCCCCCCTTTAAGGTAAACTAAAAACTAAATAAATCTCACTTCAACGATTTTCGAGACAATCTGTTTTGTGATGTCACTTTGTGAAGGTGGAACAACATCTCAACTGGCACAATTCACAGCGCTACTTTTCAAAGCTGGTACTTTCCGCACCTCTTTGAATTTTGTACTGTACGTGCCCCCCACTCCACCCCACCCCACCCCACCACACACCCCGATACGTATATCGGTACGTATATGTACGCCCCCACGCACCTTGTCTCTATATTTAGAACCACAACACTGTGAAAGTTTCCATTTTACCCCCCCCTGCAGACGCACAAAGGCAGACACACACACACACACACACACACACACACACACACACACACACACACACACACACACACACACACACACACACACACACACAGAGAGAGAGAGAAGAGCAGCAGAACAGGAAGTGATTGCTTATAAGTGTAGCTCTACCCCTAGTGATGATTCAGTGCCAGTGCAGTGCAGAAGTAATATTAATTCACTTTCATGAATGCTTATGCTTGTCACACAAATCTCTACAGCTGTGTGCACTGTGCAGCCGTTTCAAACTTTGTGTCCAATGCCCAGCAGTGGGCAAGTCAAAATCGCAAGGCACCCACCCCTCTATTCATAAGCAAAGACATAGCAGAGCAACTATATTGGCTATCCTATAATGACGTGAAAAAGCCACGTCCATTGAGTTCAATGGAGAAGTGGTGCCCTATTCTATTTGGTTCCTCATAGTCTCTCGATGGCATACTGTGAATTCAACGGAAAAGAGCGTGCTGTTTTTCCTTGGGTGCCCAGATTGGGTTCCTCGAGTCGAGGCTATATAGAATTTACCTCTATTGGGAAATGAGAGCGCACAAACTACTGATATAGTAAATAAATTGTAGCCTATAGTCGTATCCTGCAATAATTACTGTAATGATCATGGTCATGTCATGTGGTCATAAAATCCAAATACAACCATGGACTTATCTCACAGCACACCAGTGTAGAGATTGGCATCCCACAGACAGGGCCCAATGCAAATCTTGTGAGAGCAGTAGTTTAGTAGTAGCTTTTTTTAACGCAGGCTTGACATTTGAATGCATTTCGCAGTTGTTTGTCATTGACACAAATGGAAACAAACTGGAAGAGTCATTTTGAAAGGTTGTTACCAACAGGTATATAATATAGATCAATGTATTAATAACGAGCAGTTAGCTCAGCCCACTGTGTCACTGTCCGAGTGTCCGTGGACCGTGGTGCTGTAATGCCGTCTCTGCCTCATTCTGTGTTTCTGTTTGTAGTTGTACTGTATTTGGGTCCCAATGGAAATAATGCAGGAGCAGACAGTACTTTACATTTGCTGCAGGCAGTCAAAAATAAACTGTGGGCGGAGAGCAGGCCTGAGAAAACAGTGTCACGCAATACCAGTTTGAGAGCCACTGGTCTACAGAGATTTTTGCTACAAAATACTGATTTCTCTTTCTCCCACTACCCCCCCCCCCCCCCCCCCTCTCTCTCTCCTACAGTGAATGAGATCATAAGGAAGGATCTGACCGGTGTGCAGGCCAGAGGGCAGACATAGAGGAAGAACCTGAGCAGGAACTTATATCACGCCCACAGTGTGGTGACACCAGTGGTGGGCAAAGTATCTCCTGTACTGGTCAAATGTTATGCAGCTACAAGTGAAAGTTGCTCTGAAAATTGTCTGAAATTTGTACTTAAGTTAAAGTAGTGGAGTACCTTTTTTTGTGCAAAAGTACAGATGACAAACATTACCCCAATTTTCCATACATTTTCAAAAAAATATTAATATTGGTGAAAATAGATGATCTACGACGTGCTCGGATTTTCACTTTATTTGAAATGGGGCTGAAGTGGTTAATTCATAATGTACTTTTTCTGCTCGTGGAAATGTTGTCTTTGAAATGTACTCAAGTAAATGTACTAAGTTTCTGTCCACGCATGCACGCACGCGCGCGCGCGCACACACACACACACACACACACACACACACACACACACACACACACACACACACACACACACACACACACACACACACACACACACACACACACACACACAGTATTTCACCCCCTCTTTGATAGTGAAGATAAAAATATTAAACTCCCTGCCATCATAAACATTAAAACCCTGATGTAATTGAACTCTGAGATTGTAGAGATGGAATTAAATGGCCCGATCATAGACCATTTTCTTTCCATTTGCTGAATTAAATTAACAGTAACAGTTATAGTGTGATTTGGTTCACTTTGAATGATTTCTGTCTAGGTGTGTAGTTCTTAGGCAGTTAACCCATAATGTCTGCCTCAATTTGAACAACAATCACCCTTTCATATTTGTAACGCTTTCTTGGTCAACCAGTTGGAGGACGTGCCCTAGGTTTTGGCATTCATGTCTTAACAAAGCAATGTTTGTTTTAAAATAAACAAAAAGAAAATGTGTTGCAGGTCAGTGATAATCACCAGAAATAGCTCACAACGAATCACATCAAGCCTTAGCCAGTGATGAGTACTGTTACTTTACTGTAAAAGCACACCTATCTAGTTTAGTATGTAAAATTGTGAATTGTGTCCAACCAAATTCTTGGTTGTCAAGGAGTATCACCGAAGTTCCAAAGATTATCCTCACTTATGGCCAAAATCCTGCCTTACTTACTTCTTGCACATGCCAGCTCTTTCATGTAACATATTGCCAACTTTGTATGCAGTTTTCCAATAGAAAAACCTTGAGCTTATACCTTTATCATCTCATTTTAGGTGCATTTTTCCCGTTTTTGTTTTTTAAATGAAGGGATATGCACACTGCCTTGATGATATTCCAAATGAATTATTACTGTGCCTGCTAATATGCACCGTTTTGAATAAGGGAAAATGAAGTAGATTTTTTCTATTTTATAATATTTGAGTCATTTGAATAATGTATTTTATATTAGTATAATGTATGTTGCTTCATATTCATGTGACTTGCCAAATTGCCTTCCCAAGGAGCCTGTAATGCTACAGTTAAAATGGGCTAAATGTTTGAATTGGGATCCATGCTTTGATACTGATGCAGAACTAGCCTGTGTATTATTCAAAACTTGGTGTAAAATCTCAAGGATTTTAGCCTTTGAAGTGCGGTTGTGTTTTTGTCTTGATGGTTCTGCATCCGAAATATCTCATTTTAGAATGTGTTCTTACTTGTATGAAATTCTTCTCTATTCTATTTGTATTTCTTTGATTGTATTTGTGGCTGTTTATAGAAGTACAGAGTATATAAAAAACTTGTTTCTATGTATATGTTCATTTACAGTATATCAATGGAATTTGGAGTCCATTTGGTAGCCTAACAACAATCAATATATTCAGAGTTCAGTAGTCTCAAGTATTCTTTCTTGTTTGTAATGTGTTTTACATTTCCAAGACTATCCGACATTCTCAAATGGAACATATTTTCCACAGTAATTTCTCGTCACACCTTTTGCGTATACTGTAAGTATATCAAAATACACTGTAGAGATATTTCATCGGCTGATAAAACGACCATTGATGAGTCATAGCAGGTAGTTTTATTAGTAAAATAAAAAAAATCTACTTTTGTAACTGAATTGGGATGCTTTGTGCCAAATGCATTTATATGATTGCAGGAAAAATAAAGTTTTAATTCAAAACATGATGAAGTCCAACTCTACACGTATGATATTTCATGTGGACCTATTCTGATAGAAATTTAGATTTATTTTGTAATGTTGATAAAAGTGATAATACATCTATATGATTTTTATTTTTTTGCCATTGAGCCATTCTCTCAATGTACAGGACAATGTATTTGACATTTATTGAATGTAAACTATACCAGAGATTTTGTTTCCCTTTCTGTAAATACAAGATGGAAAGTGTCTAATGACTGACCATGTTTTAGAATGATACAGCATAGCCTATAATACTATGGTCTTGTTGTGTGTAAGTCTGCCTCATTTGTTTTCAAGCTTGAACTGTTTCTCTTTATACAGTTCGAGCCATTTACACGATATTTCGAACATACGTTTTATAATTTTATTAAAATGAATTTTAATAAGGGCAATATGGATAATATTCAAATGTCAACATTAATCATAATATATCATAGATATATCATAGATAGAACATTAAATGTAACTGAGACCTAAATCTTAAAAAAAGAAAATGTATATTGATATTAGTGTTTATTTTGCTTTATTTCACAACTTTGATCACCACCTCTTTGGTCACAAAGGTGATTATTCCTCTTATCTTGTGTTTTTTCTTGTTAATAGAGTTTTCTTCTATTTGTTCTGTTGTGAATCACTTAGTCATTGTGTTGCCTTAAGCAGTTTTTCCCATCCTATTTTTGTATCCTAAAAAGTAGCAATAAATCATATACAATACTACTGTTTGTGTGCAGTTGATTGATTGATCAGTTTTCTGGATAAGAATATATAATTACAAGCATAGCGTGTTTTATTTTGACACGCTATGCGTGTCAAAATAAAAAGACTTTTAAGGCCAATACTAAAACCGAATCAGAAATTGATAAACCACAGAGTAGTGGCGCTGGAACACTTTGAGATCTGAAGAAGAAATGTTTGGTCAAGGAATATTTTAGCTCTGAATCCATTCAGAGCTAAAATGTTTATTTTAATTATCAATCAATTGTGTTCCGGATTGTATCAATTGAACTAAACTAAAAACAAAATTGTCAATGTTTTTGCATATTTTTATATTATCAATAAAATCGTGGCGTTTTTCCAATTACTTGGGGGGCCATTTGAAATATCCACATTCTTGTTGTTTCTTCCAGACAGCAGAGATAAGTAATATTTTAACTGAACATATCTATCAAAATGTATTGGTGTCTCTGTCCATGTGGGGGCATAATAAATACATTAATAGGATTTACAGTTAAATCCTCAATGGAAATGCAAACAGATGGACCAAGTCCATTTGGTTACATTTGTACTCAGTTGAATTAACATTGAGGAGTTTGTAGGCCGCTACAGGCATGCAGTGTCACTAAGCCAGAAGTACCAGAAAAGCCCAATGGTGTTTCTTCAGCCCTCATTTGTGGCGAGAGAAAGTGACTCATCAAGCTGAAACAGATACTGTATGCTTACACTGTCCCCCCACCCTATAGTCCTTCTTCTTAACCATGAGATACATTTATACAAATAAAGAACTAGAGTTGAACCCATGTCTGTATCTCTCTTACATTATGCAAGTGTAAGCACCACACACAGTTGTGTGAGCATGTGCGTGTGCTTGTGTGCACACGCACGCGTGTGCGCGCGCGCGCACACACACACACACACACACACACACACACACACACACACACACACACACACACACACACACACACACACACACACACGCCTGACTATTATGGGCCTGATGAGGAGCAGCAGAGCCGTTTACGCACACATGCACCATACTTTTACAACTCAAGCCCACCCCTCCCTGTCTCCCTTCAAACAAAATAACATCAAGAAGGAAACCCACAAGTCCATGGACAACCCTGATGCTATGGAGACAGCTTGTTTTGGAGCTTGGTTCTGGTGTTGGGAGGGCTTTGTGAATGAACCTTGTGTTGCAGGAAGTATCTGGCAATTACATCACAAGTAAAAAAGAGCAGCAGCATGTGGGCTTCACTATAGAAGAACTGATTTCCACTCACTGACAGATATGCCATGATGACTCATGCGCCCTTTAAGTTGTCAATGGTGGTGTAATGAGTTTGGACTGCATACACAACAGTGTGTGAGAACAGAAGAACAAAATGCATGCTCGATTTCATGAAAGTGGCGTTTGTTTTCAGTTCATCTTTGTATGATTAAAAGATATATATATATTATATTCCATAAAATGTTAAAGTTAGATTTGAAATACGAAAGTTTTTCTTTTTAGTTATCAATTGTTTTTATGCATCACAGACACAATACAATATGTAGTATATTTTGATTCAAATTATCAAAGGCAGTACACAGCTGGCAATCGTCCAGAAAGATATTGCAATGAAAAAGATATTGGAGAATTTGTCAGTGATTATGACCGACCGTACAGGTACTATGAAAACGTGCAAAACCTGTCAGTCAGTCCGTCGATCCGTCACACCACCATATATGGCCGTCAGTCCGTCACGCCTCGTGACACGTCATGCCACCATATGGCCACAGTCCATCACGCCTTGTTACACGCTCCATATATGGCCGTCTCCATATATGAAGATCACGACACTGACCTCATCAAACCCTGGATAGCCATACATGGAGAAGACTGGATCCTCACCATCATTAGTGCAGCTGCACCTGGCAGCTGGCGAAAACTAGAGTTCTCAACAGGCCAGAAAATGAAGGCCCGGCCCTACCTATATGACGCCTTCATCTAACCCTGTGAACTCGAGACACTGCCCCTGCTGCCACCCTTAGATCTCTGTATATGGAGCCGACCTGTTCTGACATTCCAAGACACACTCCATATATGGACAGACCTTTTTTTATTTTCTCCGTAGGCTCAGACTTTTTGGTGTAAGTGTGACGGGGGTCAAGTGTTCTTTTTTTGTGTTTCCTTATTTACCTGTTAATCAGTAATATTGTTTTCCCTTGTGTCCTTTATATTACTGTCTTAATGTGCTGTTGTGTTGTGTAATATCATATAAGGGTTGTGTTCTTGAACGTCCCCTTTAAGGCCTTAATTACCTGACCAGTGCCAGCCCTGTCAATGAGTGGGGTGGAGGAACAGTGGCTATAAATGGGGCCACAGAATTAATTCAAAGGAGGACAGTAAAGGGAGAAGGCCTGGAGTAGTGGGTCTGTTGTGTGCGAACGATAGGACAAAGGAGGAGACAGCTCCCAGGCTAAGCCATGGAGCTTACTGGCTTGCGTGGCTGTTCATGGGACGTAATCGAGGAGTTGTGCAACTAACCATTGAGGATCTGGACCGGCAGACGAGACAGTGACAGAGGGGAAGCCAAATCACCGCAGCAGAGGGGCCAAGTTGCGACTTGCCCCTCTCCAAGCTAAGTACCCCCTCTGTGTCCTTCAAGTTGACCTTGACAACATATACTGTCTGTAGCTGTCATTGTGGAGTGAGGTTATTGGGAATGGATGAACTGGCGGTGTGTCCATTGTGTGTTCACAGTGATGCTGCGAAGAACAGAAGACTAGAAGTTCCCTCGACCCCACCTGGCTGCCAATAGACTCCCCCCTGCAAGTTGCACATTTTGAACAGTAATGTTTTAAGAGTTGTTGATTATTGTTTTGGTTGTTTGGTTACTTAGTTAGTTTGTTTATAGGATATAGGTAGGTTAGGCTTTTAGATTTTTCTATTCGGTCACACTCTTATTTGTGTCCAGAGAAAAAAACCATGGAGGTGGTTTCCCGTCAAACAAACTGTACATATAAACTGGCCAGGTTGGCTACAGGTCCTCTCAGCTCCAGGTACAGCCCTAGGCCCATGACTCCTGGGCAGTGGCAGGTTTCCTGCTTATAAAGGCCAGGCCCCTCCCACTAGACCAAACCATCCCTGTCTGAAACTTACAAGTTACAATCCAGTTTAGCCCATGTCCAAAGACAATATATATAATTCCCATAATGGTATAAACACCTTGCAGTCTATTGAACATATTACTCAAACGAGTGTTCATATAATAACTCTTCTGTTTAAACAAAACCCACAGATGGTATGGTCCACTCATGGAAAGATGGTCCATTACAAGAAAGAAATAACAATACATTTGGAAAACAGCACAGGAACAATGTTGATACCAGTTTTAGTGTGTGCACTCACCAAACTAATGAACAAGGCCACTGGCTATTGTGTCATGGGGTATTGTAGTGGAGTGTTATGAGTGTGATGTGCTGTTAAGTGGCAGGGTGAACTGCCACAGGGTCCCTGCCAAAATAGTTCCAGACGGCCATTTTGGGGGTCCTTGAATGTTGAATAACTACTGAATTAACTTGAAGCTATATGACGATCCACAGTTACACTAATCTTACCCGGTAATATCCTCACAGGTCCAGAACAGGGACCATCACCCATATGGAAAAAGTACGGAAATAGTGTCTCGGTGAAGGTGTGCGTGAAGGTGTGTTGGCAGCATCGGGGTCAGAGAAGGACAGCGTTCCTCCATCACAGTCCAGCTGGACTCTGATCCTCTGAGGTTCCGTCTCCAATGGGAGGACCTGTATGCCGGTGAGTGACCCTGGTACTACGGACTGTGCCGTGTAGATCTCGTCCTCTAGCCTTATTCTCCAATGATTACCCTTTCGGTCTCCCTTCCTCTGGTACGACTCTGCTAACAAACCCACTTCCCAGTCCGTGCGGTCCACGACCTCGACGTCCCCGCTGGGAGTGCCAGAGTCAAAGCCCTTGGATGATGGGCATCTGGTCAGACCTCTCCATGTTGTCGGGAAGCTGACCAGTGTAAGACCCGGAGGTCCAATAGTCTATGCAGCGTCCGGGACTGCACAGATCGTCAGACAGAGTGTATCCTGGATAGGCGGTCCAGAATGACAGGAAAGTAGGAGATGTTGTCCTTCATCTTGTCCCAGACTCTGAAGGCCAGGTTGCCCAGGTGTTTGGCCACGTCTATCAGTGGTCCGGAGACCACCGGCTGTGGGTCCTGTGTTGTGAACCGCAGGACTCTTTCCATTGTGGTTCCAAAATGGCAGGGAACATCATGGGTATGTCTACACCTCCGATCACCCCCCTGGTCATCTTTGAGCAGGCCACCATTAGACAGGTTAAGAAAATTGTGTCTGACCCCTCCCATGTACTATACCCTGAGTATCGGCTAATGCCATCAGGTAGGAGGTACGAGGTCCATGCGTGCAAATATAAAGGATTCCTTTGTCCCTCTATCAATCACACTCCTTAACGGAGTCCTTGCAGAGGGCAGACAGGGTTATCATCTCTAATTGATCTATTTCTATTAATGTTGAGGCCCATAAGTGAATGATTTGCAGTATTGTTTGAAAATAGCCATAGCCGTTTGTGTGGTGTAGCCCAGGTGTAGCCCAGGTGTAGCCCAGGTGCCCACATGACAAAACCAACCCTCAAGCTCTGCACAGTTCATGGGATGGAACAAACTAAAGAAAACATACAAAAGCAACATGCAGACGAGAAGCAACTACTGGTGGGTGGCATAGAGCAATAGAGCATGGTCATACCCTGGATTATGTAGATTCCATTCTATAGTTTTGGACAAATGGTTTGAATGCCAAAAGAGGACATTCTGATTATGTCCTGTAGAGGGAGACATGAGCATGTGAATGTACAGTATAGAACCCACAGGGTTCTTATTTACAAATCCTTAGGAAAATAATAGGCTGTTCTATTACTGATGCAGTCCACCTCTGCAATGTGAATGTGCACATTTAAATTGGATTCATCTTCGTCATTTCATTGGAGAAATGGCAATTTTAGAACTCAGTCTTGTTAGCCTGCGGCTTAAAAAGCAATTTTAACAATCGCTGGGCTTTTGGTACAGTCTTCCATATCTTACATTACACAAGCATTTTCATTAACCTATGCATCAGATTCACAGGCACAAGTTGACAGTAAAATCCCACACAAGTGGGATAAAAAATATAAAATAAACCTATATATGGCAGTGGTTATTTCGATCATTTTGATGTCAAGGACCCCCAAAACACAATGTATTTAGCCACAGAATATTTATTATCCCCCATACAAGATTTTTGTAACGTATATTATTTTTTTAAACTTGATTTTCAAATATCCGATGTACCTGTACTGTACTATAGTATAATAGGGTTAAGCTGATTTTTATGCTATATTAACCCCCAAGTCTCCCCTCCTTTTTCCCCTCTATCTCTTTGTCCACAAATCACACCTGTGTGAAGTGAGGGGAGCTAATATATTAAAATCTCATGTTGATGATGTAATGGTGATGTAAAACAGACGGTGTCGAAACAAACTTCTCTTTATTGTTAATGGCATTTAATGTTTGTGTTAGGGACAAGATGACGCACATTCAATGGCGTTTTTAAAACAAACATTGAACTAAAAACAAACATTAAAACTCAAGAGGGGTTAGTAGGCTACATCTATGCATTGTGAGCTTGTAGATCTGCCATTTCTGCCACATGTTCACCCCCAGAATAGGGAATGTGCATTTGTGTACAAACAAAAATAAAATACAATTTGACTACCTGTTCAATTACCGTTTGAATATGTGCTAAACCACAGCCCCATGCTTCCTTTTGGTTATGGATATAGATGGTCTATATAAAGTCCAACTCTTCCTACTACTCCTACACAAATCCTGTGATTATGTAACTCTAGAGTTAAAGACCCACAAGGGTCCATTTGGTTCCTAACCCATTTGTGGTACAGTAGATAGTACACTGGTGGAGGTATACCATACTATAGGAGGAAAGATCATGCCTATGGATGGTCATTATTAAGCCTTTGATTATTAAGACATGTCGTTCACCGCAAAATGTATACATCTGTTGCCAATATCCAATTTTTGCATAATCTCAGCATATTAAATAACATATATTTTGAGTTTGGATAATAAATTCTGTACAGAGAGTTCAATATACTACTCTTTGTATTCATGTGTATGTATAGTTTCATAATGATATTCATATAATGCCATAATGTTTATTTCTATCTCAGTTATAATTATTTGTATTTGTCTGATCCAGCACCCATTTCAATTACGCCATTAAGAATATAATAATGAGAATAATAATAATTATTATGCATCATTATGACCGTTCAGTGAGGTCTCACTCTGTGGAGAAAGATATAGATCCATCTCTGAGGTCTCCCAGCTGATGCTCATTAAATGAGATGAACAACAGGCTCCATGCCTGCCACCCACCCCATAGATCAAACACTGCTTCACAGATCATTTCTATAGTTACACCTCACCAACTGGGGTGTCAGAGTTTACATAATGCTTCCTTCCTGCGGCAGTCCATTCCTGACATGAGAATAATTGATCATATTATGTGGTAGGCTACTAGTTCGCAGACTGCACACATGCAGTGTAGGTTGATGTGATTTTTGGAAAAGCATATAGAACCAAACGTTAAATGGTGCATTTACTGTATACAACACCTTTATCTAAAGAACTTTACAATGTCCATTACATTCACTCATTCACACACATTCATACACCAACGGCGGAGGAAACATGCAATTAAGGCACCAACCTGCTCACATTGGGAGCAGTTATAAGGGTTCTTGCTCAATTAAGGACACTTCATTGGCACTAACCCAGGGGGAGCTTGGGATCAACCGTATACCTTCCGATTCCCAAAGGGCCACTCTAACTCCAAAATTTGGAACACCCCTATCAGTGGAAAGCTCTTAACCCGTCACTGTTGGACGGTACAGCGTTATCACTAGTTTTCCCACTGGACAGTGAAGGAGCTTGCGTTGATCTGTCTTCCCGCATGCGCACATTCTTGCACTGTGTGTATACCTTTCAGTTATTTCCAGTGACTAAATTAATTCCCTAACCCGTAATTCTAACTTTAATTTCCGCTACTAGGCCTAGTTTAGTTTAATTTAGTTGTTTTTTTTTCACTAAAAGAAATGAGACGTACCTGTAGCTTGCGGAGTTAGTTCAGTCAGACATACTCGAGGGGGTTCATACTTATACTTACTTAATCCTCTTCGTTCCCGGTGGAACCTTAGGGTGGAACATAAGGCTTCGACTATCTGCTTCCATCTGGTCCTATCCTGTGCAGCATGTGCCTCATTCGCCCCATCTCAGATTTGCCATCTTCAGTTCTGAGGTCACGGTTCTCCGCCAGGTGGTTTTTGGCCTCCCTTGTTTCCTCTTTCCAGGTGGGGTCCATCTTAGGGCTATACTTTAGGAATGCTGTTCTGATCCATTCGAAGGACATGTCCGAGCCATCTGAGCCGTCTGCGTTTGATTTCCAGTACCACATTGTAACAGTTTGTCTTTAGGTATACAGGTCCTCGTTGGAGATCTTTTCTGGCCAAAAGATGCGACATATCTTCCGGAGGCACCCATTGTGGAAGTTGATTTTATTCATGTCGCTCTCCACCACTCGCCAGCATTTTGAGCCATACAGCAAAACTGACTTAACGTTGCTGTTATACAGTTTGAGGCTGTATTGGTATTGCTTAGATTTCCAGATGGTCTGGAGGCTTGCAAATGTGCTGCTTTTCCGAGCCTTATACTGAGGAGACTTCCCAGATACGTGAACTCTTCAACGTAGTCAAGGGAGTTACCATCCACAGTGATTGGTGCATGTGGTGTTGGGTGTGTGCAGTGTGCACATCACTTGGGTTTTGGAGATGTTGATTTTTAGACCTATCTGCTTAGCAAATCGGTCAGTCCTTTCCGTCTTCTCTTGCAGGTGGGTGTGATTGGTGGAGAGAACGAGGGGGGGGGGGGGGGGGGGGTTCATACCATGCTCAAAGCTGCATTACTGTGGGCGTATAAGTGTGTGCAAGTCCCACACGTCATTCGCCGACCAATTGGGCGGGCTACTTAAGCTCACTAGACTGCATGCTCTTCCTGCCTTCCTCTGTTCCTGGTTGTTATGTGATGTTTGCTCCCACCACCACCACCGGTGGGCTCTGCTATTTATGCTCCCCATGGGGGGTTTTATTGTATATCTAATCTATCTCCCTGCTCTTAATGTTTTATGTTGGTGCTTAATCGTGCCGAGCATGGAGAAATCCAGCAGATTATCCTTTTTAAATTGTGTTATCAGTGAGTACAGTACTGTAACATACTGTACTGTGCAATACTGTGTCATACTGTACCGTACGGTACTGTACTGTACCATACTGCACTGTACAATACTGTGCCATACTGTACCATACTGTACTGTACTATAGCATACTGTACTGTACCATACTGTGTGTGTGTGTGTGTGTGTGTGTGTGTGTGTGTGTGTGTGTGCGCGTGCACAGTGGAAAGGGGAGTGGCCTGCAATGTGATGTAATTTGCAGCACAGTGAAATGTTGCGCAATAACGTGGTATTTATTGCAAATGCAAACTGTACGGTAATTATGACAGTTGCATGGATGCAACATAGTGCGTTGTGTCTGGACAGGCATGCAGTAGGTGTTGTGCATGGAGAGATTTGTGCAAACAGTGTGGTTTGGTAGGAGAAGGCGAACAAATGCGGACGTATGAACGGTCGACCCCCCCCCCCCTTTCAATTAGTGTAGCAAGATGTTGGGCCGGGAACTTTTTATCAGGAGGAGTTAGTGTTGCATGTCTAGGGCCTCCCGGTAGTCACATATTTGCACGTGCTTCTTTTCTGATACATTCCTATTTCATAGCACTCGGCCTCACCGAGGTCTCAGAGGAAAGCAGCACAGTGGCAGCAGTGGCTGGATCACTATGACCAACATAACGTATATTTACAGTATAATTAACTGGAGTCCCATAAGGGTCCTATAGGCCCCCTTTCCTGCCTCCTCCATTCTGTGACTTGTTCAAGTGCCTGAAGCTGCCTTGTTCTAACATAATAGAATCTGGTCTCTCTGAGGTGCAGAGCTGAGAGGGAACCCTGCTTACAGAGCTATATCTTGTTAGAATCACTCTCACTGGTAGACATGATTATAATAATTACAACCTTACCTAATGGAATCAATCAACCGTTACACAGACTTAATAGTTCCTGATGAGATGGACGTGTGAGAATATACACAGCCAAGGGTGAAAGTTCTCACTATATTGTGTGTTGACTGGACTGAGACAAAGCTTCAGCCCGGACATTTTACGGAATTTGGCCCAGACTGGCCCACCACAACCAGCGTGCAGATCTACTCTACTGACTTTTTGGGTCGAGTCCCATAAAAATATGTGAAATACATGCCCTTAACACGACCACATTTACAGTACAACATAAATGATACACAACCAACAGACAACTAATTTAACATTTGGCCCAGACCGGCCCATATTATGCCCACCGGGCATATGCCTGGTACGTTCTGTGGCCAGTCCACCCCTATCTGCTGCATGGGTAAACAGGCTTTGTGTTTATATACGCTTCTAATTCTAAAGGTCCCATATGGACAAAAGTAGTTTATTATCTCTTTATGTTTTGCACTCAGAGGGGTTGATTAATGTTTCTCTGCCTTATTGCACTCAACCGATCATGACAGCTATAATGAATTATAACTAGAAAGTACTGTCGCTGAAGTGTGGGATCACTAAGAATATTGATAGTATTCATGTATTAAAAGTGCTGATAGTTTCCTAAGTGTTAAATGCTTTCAACTATTTGTAGTGTTAAGGGTTTTAAAATAGTTTTAAGTGTTAGTATTTAAAGGTGTTAAAGTATTAGCAGTGATAAAGGTTTTAAAGGTGTTAAAGTATTAGTAATTTAACGTTTTTGATAGTGTAGACATCATTGAGTAGTGTAAAATGTAGTTTTGTTATCGTAAAACAGTGGTGCTAGGGTGAAATAGGCAGTTGCTGGCTCTAATAAGTTGTTGCTAAGGTCTAATATGCAGTGTCTATGGTTTAATATGCGGTTGCTAGGGTAAAACAGCTAGGTGGTTGCTAGGGTAAAACGGTGGTTTCTAGGGTCTAATAGGGGGTTGCTATAGGTATAATAGATTGTGCTGTGGTCAAATATGTTGTTGCTAGGGTATAATAAGCAGTTGCTGAGCTCCATTGTAGCTAAATGGCAATTCCCTATTGTAATGAATGGGATTTTTGTAGCAAATATAAGTGAAATCTCTCTAAAAGTACTAATTATTAAAACAATTCTAATGGTAGCCGATATGTCCTAAGTAGGACTATAACCGAGATTTCTCTGTATTTGTAGAGAAGGCTGTCAGTATATGTTAGTCCTATTTGTGGACCGTGCAGCTTGTGGGATCTGTATACCTTTCTTTTTTTTAATATATATTTTTTATCCCACGATTTTGTAACCCATTTTTCACCCCTGTGTCAATCATCTAATCATGTGATCCTGGGCACTACACACCCTCCACCAACCTAGTCCCCATATATGGGGGACATGGGGGAGAGCAACGGACTTGAACTCATGCCTGAGCACCTTTCTTAAGTTTCTAGGTTGGCGGGAGCCGTGTGAACTAGTCAGTAGCTTGAGCCAATTGTTAGCTAGGTACCTCCTTCTTGACTCCAAATACTTACTTAAAGTATGAAATACTTACTTGTAGTATTATTGCTGAATGCTTCTATGTGTGATACTTTATAGACTGACGTGACGCCATGGTCAACCATTGACAAACAAGGACGTTGTAGAGTTGGAACTGAGTTTCTAGCTAAAATTATAAAGGACTAGTTAGGTACAGTAGGTGTAAAAAAACTGGCGGAAAATGGACATTTCCCCATTTACAATTTACAATTTAGGCATTTAGCAGACACTCTTAATCCAAAGCGACTTACATTAAGCAAGAACAAAAAGCATGCATGGCAAATTGGCAATACATCACATAAAGTAATTACATAAAGTAGTTCCCCATTGAAATTAATGGGGGAAAATCTAAAAGCTAAATTCAAATTTTAAAATGTTCCCGATATGTCCTAAGTAGGCCGAATGTTGTAGAGTTGGAACAGAGTTTCTAGCTAAAACGTGCAGAATAATTTTATCAGTGGGAATAACATTAGTGTGATAGCCTTAGTGATCCCACAATGACTAATAAGCAGTTGCAACCAAAACAGCATGTGTTGAGAACAGAAAGAGGCTCCTGCAGTGTGATTCTGACCATCCACAAGGTGGAGCGTGACACGGGACAGTGGTCAGTCCTTGTCCATTTCTATTTTATTTGCTTTTATTGAGATCGCCTTTACTTCATACTTTGAAGGAATTGCCTCTTTACACATTGCACTATACGGTACTCTCCACCTCATCTCTCAACTCTGTCACATAGCAACAAAGTGGTTTCCATAGAAACTGATGTAAACTTACAACTAATGACATTTTTATCTCTTGCCTTTTGGCGAGAGGCAATTCTATGAATAGGAATGTGTTTGTTTAGAATTAAACAATTTAATCTATCTAGAAATTAACCTTCATTCACTGTTGAAATGTCTAACATTTCAACAGTGAATGAAGGTTAATTATTGATGTTTGAGCACTCCAAAATGGTAACATTTGCATACCTCACTTACAGGAGTCTATAACCTTACTCCATTAACATTGTTTAATTTAAGGAAATTTAAGCTGATCTACAAGCTCTGGGAAGCTTCTAGATCTGCTATTTTCATAAGATATTTTATGATACATAGCTTGCTGAGTTAGTTCAGTCAGATATACTCGAGCGGCTTCATGCTGTGCTCAAGGGTGCATACTCGAGGGGTTAATATGCTGCATTACTATGTGGGTGTATTCTGTGTGCAAGACCCACATTTGCTGATGTCGCAGTCAGCTGACCAATTGAGCGGGGTATTTAATAGAATCTCTTTGCCTAGACTGCATGCTTCTTCCTGCCTTCCTTCTGCATATGGTTCCTAGTTGCATGTGATGTTTGCTCCCACCGCCACCCCAGCACCACCGGTGGGCTCTGTTATTTCTGTTCCCCATGGGGGGTTGTTATTGTATATCTATCTCCCTGCTCTTAATGTTTAATGATGGTTAATTGTGCCAAGCAGGGAGAAAAATGTAGCAGAGCCGAACGCCAATGTAAAATATTATATGCACACTTGTATTCTCATTCTATAATAAATATTGGTTAAATCTATCTGACATTTAATACATTTGAAAACAGTACTTTTTGGGTATATATATTATTTGTATATATATTTTTTCATTTTTTACTGAGTATTTCTACATGATTGCAGTATTGATACTTTTACTTAAGTAAAAGCCCACAGCATTTTGGATATTCTTTGATTCAAACACTGCAAAGATTAATCACACAACCCCTGGCATATACCTATACTGAGCATGTCATATAATAGACGGACATTTGATGAATAAATAAATAGCATCTAGACTCCCCTAGTGTTCAGGCAATGAGTCTCTCTGCTGTCAGGGAACCCAAAGGTCACTACAATCAAAAGGCTGAGAGCTTCAAAAGCTGGCCACACAGTTGGACTTCCTATTTTCTAGGGTAAAGCTGCAAGGAACGGTGATTTCAGAGCTGTGACAGTCAGCCATCATCTCAAGGTCATAGGAAAAACACACCCACGTGAACTGAGTGGTGCAACCCCCCCCCCCCCTCCTCTCTCTCTCTCATTAGCAGGCAACAGTGCAGCACGTGCAGCACTATCTCTCTCTGTTTCTGGCAAACAGCGCCCCTACTGGTACTCATTAGTAGTCATTCTGGTGCTCATATACATAGGCGGACACATACATAGGTGAACACGGACATTGCTGTTCCTTGGAGTGGTTGCACCACTCAAAAACAGAAATTCACTTGTATAGACCAATAGAATACTCTGTGCAGAAGTTCAGTCAGGAATCTTAGACTCATTAGACTACTCCTCAATAGTGTGTGTTTATAGCGAACTAATCATCATTCACACGGCCCAGTGTGTTCTATTTATATGGTGCAATGGGTACTCAACCCCAGGTAGCTCACATAAACCTGCTCTGCTGCTCGAACTATTGCTCTGCACTGCTTTATTCACCCAACTCCTCCTCACATCCAATTCAACCTGCTTTTATGGATCATTATTTTACTCCATGCCATGCCATGTCATCACAATCAATACCTCATATAAATATCAATGCATGAGTAGTCCTGAAAGTAGACTGACTGTGTAATGTAATGGTGTTGTAGAAGAAATGTGTGTAACAACAAGGTTCATGCTGTCTCTAGAGAGCAAGCCACAATTCATTTTTCCATAGACGATTCAGAAAGTATTTATTTAAAGACCTCAGACAAAGCCTCATGAACACAAGGTATCCCTAAATGTAACAGTACGGATGAAACTCCAGATTTCTCTGGCGTTGAGCTAAACCTGGCAATGTAATCTACGTATCTACCTGATCAAACCATTTATGAAGGAGAAACCAATATAGTATATGAACAATAGTGTGGGTAATTAATGCATAAAAACATACATATATAAAGTGTGATTTTGGTAATGTCTATATGGGTGGCTTGCTTCCACAACAATGGAACACACACACACACACACACACACACACACACACACACACACACACTAAGGCTGTCCCCAAACATTCAAGGTTTGAATGTTCGCTCGTTAGGGTTGGCACTCGAATCTTAATTAATGCATTTGAACCATTCGTTTTTTTTATTTTTTATTTTATTAACTCGAAAATATATCTCGGCGAGAATGTGATGTATGTTAAAAAGTAAGTTTCTCGTGCATTCCTGTCAGAAGTTATGTCTATCTCCTTGTTGTGCTGTCCCAGGTGTCTCTCTCCAAAATCCCCTGTGCACATTCATTTGGTGATGGGCCTGCAGCCAATCAGCCAATCAGCAACAAACACACACACACACACGCGCACGCACGCGCACGCACACACACACACACACACACACACACACACACACACACACACACACACACACACACACACACACACCAGCATGGCACAATTTGAGAAAAAAGGTTAGTTCTCTCTCTCTCTCTCTCGCGCGCTGTTGCGTCTGTGTGTGTGTGTGTGTGTGTGTGTGTGTGTGTGTGTGTGTGTGTGTGTGTGTGCACGCGCATGTGTGTGTGTGACACTGATTTATTGAATATTCTGACTTTCAATTCAAATGTACATACATTTAGTTTTGATTGTATTGTTGCCAGTGCCGGTTCTAGGCCTTTTGAGGCCCTATAGGCAACATATTATACAGAGCCCAAAATGTTTATAAACAAATCACAAATGTTTATAAACAAATCACAAATGTTTATAAACAAATCACAAATGTTTATAAACAAATACCAAAATGTTTATAAACAAATCCCAAATCCCTTGGTCCTACCCCCCCGACCATGAGACTTACTACAGGTCAACTGGTAGTGGTCCTACCCCCCCCATGAGACTTACAAATCCCAAATGTTTATAAACAAATCCCAAATGTTTGTAAACAAATCCCAAATGTTTATAAACAAATCCCAAAATGTTTATAAATAAATCACAAATGTTTATAAACAAATCACAAATGTTTATAAACAAATACCAAAATGTTTATAAACAAATCCCAAATCCCTTGGTCCTACCCCCCCGACCAATTGCTTTTTGCCTTGGCAATGTAAATGTAACCCAGCCAACATGGCAACCCGCAAATGGCAACCCATATCAACTGTCAATCAAGGCAGTATAAAGGTGACATCAGTTCCTACACTCCCCACTCCCACCTATGCAAGATGGCCGAAATGTTTGACAGCAGCATGGTCCTGTCCACTGTGACAACCTTTGGTTACTCTTCGGTGAGTCATATAGGCTTGGTGTCTTAACTTGGATCAACTGGTTAACTGTTTGTTTATTTTGAAAGCATTTGATTTATGATTTATGTTTGAACTTTTGGTTTAATAATTAATATTGATGTATTCTATTATATATAATTATATATATTATAAAATATGGGTTGTGGGGGCTGACAAGGCTATACAGCCACATGTGTTTCTAATGTGATGTAGGCCTACATAACACTAATGACACTAATCTTTTCTCTTCATGTAATTCCAGAATATGAAGAGTCACTGCACCAGTGGTGTAGGAGGCAGCACCAAGCCCTGGACCCTGAGACGAGCCATGTCCGTGGGCCCCACAGCCCCACCAATTTAGGCTTCCGAGGACCCCCACGGTCCCACACTACCCTGGAGCCCATTTGAAGTGTCCCAGACCGATGCCCCCCCTCCCTGCACAAGACATTGAGGTAGGAACTGTAGTGTACACTATAGCTGCTGCTGGGAAGAGCTGCTTGCTGCGGTGAGTACAAACTTGTTTATTGTCCTTTGCTGTCGCTGGTGTGGTTCTGCAGGGTAGCCTACTGATGGTGTTGCTCTCGTTTGCGTTTGCGTTCCGGCTTCCTGCGGTTGCGTCGTGTCGGGCTGCCTGCTGTTGCACTCGTTTGCGTTGCGTCTTTTGCGTCGACTGCCACAATTTCGGCCGGTTCTGTCATTTCACCTCATTTCACCTAACTTGTGGACACTGCCTGTCATCTGCAGAAGAACGTGATGGTTCACGGTAACTGGGTAAGTATCTGTTTTTGTATTCTTTGCTGCTGGTAGGGTAGGGTAGGGCTCCTACAAGGGTAGGTTTTTGCGTTGCGTCGCAAACAAAGCACTTTGGCACAGGCATGGAGCTCCTGGTTTACTGGGATGGGGTTCGATTCCCTGTTGCGCCCTATGCTGATTACATTTAATCTGTTAAACAGGCATCCTTTTGCACAATAGAGCGTCGCAGTCCCTCCCCCTTTCAGAACGACGAGTGGCCCAGGAAATTTTTCTCCATTTCATTTTCTCCATAGGCATTTCAAAACTTATTTATTTAAAGACCTTAAGCGTCGTATACGAAGCCAACTCCTGTCGTGACAAATCATGACAACGCACACAATATTTTGGACCAAATAATTACAAAGAACACAACGTGTTAACCTGCCGTTTTATCTACTTTCTAATTCTTTGTTTGGCCCGAAAAATTGTGTTTGTCATGATTGGTCCGAATGAAAATTCCTGCCCAAGTTCGAGTCCTAAAATAAGGGCTAGGGTACAGCCTTAACACACACACACACACACACACACAGTCACACACGCGCGCGCACACGCGCGCACACGCGCGCACACGCACACGCACACGCACACACACACACAGTCACACACGCACACAGATGCTTTAGCTTCTTCTGGATCGACCCGGACCCACGCTGTAAAAATTCCAGGGAAGCTCTGACATTTATAACGGATAAATAGATGTGAAGATCTGCTTCCTAGGTTTATTGTGAGATCACTGATGGATTGAGAGGGCTCAGAGCTTTTCCCCCCACAACATTACTCTGACTGATGTGTTTGTGGGGCACAAATTTGCTATTAATGGCATTTCAAATTGGCTTTCCTGAAGCACATAATGTATCATCTGCAGAATCTCAACTCCTCATGCATATTGTTCATGGTGTTCATAGTCATAACAGATGAGCTGTCATTCAAATTGTGTTTATACTGTATTGTTTTTAGCATGTCTCCCAAACTCCCACAGATCTTTGCATCAAGCACTACCTACCTTAAATCTGTCTATCTAAAAGAGACACATTTCTGCCCAATTTTGTACGTGCCGAAAGATACAGTACAGTTTACATTAACAATATCAGATAATATCATGGTTTTGTTCTCTGGAATTTGTTTTCTTATGCTGTCCTGTCAGAAAGGTTAAGGGAAATGGGTTTTATGGAGCGGAGTGTTTTATCTTTTATCTTAATACCTTCTGTTTAGCCAGAGCCTAAATTCAACGAAAAACAACAATAGTGCTTTAGAAAGGACACACACAGTGTTATAGCCAGGTTACATAAAGGATATTATACCACCAACGCACAGTATTTTTCACATGTGTGAACACCCTATTGTTTAAATAAATACCTGTATCTGTAGCCTAACAGCTCTCAGGAATAGGATGAGGTCACAGCCCCTTCCCACGCTTTCCCATGCTGTCAAGCATTGTGCTCGCATATACCTCAGTGTAAGCACAGTACACTGCACTGCTTTCTCTTCCCAAGCAAACTGAGATAGTATTGTCCACTCACACTTAAAGGCTAAAGAATTGTTTTATTATGCCCCAAGCAAATGTATGGCTGAAACATGAAAAACGTGATTTAGTAACTTGAAAAACGATGGGTGGATTTTCATGACACTTGGTAAGATCAGTAAACTACCATGCAGATTTGATCAACTTAAAAAAGGAACAATGAACAATGTCCCAATGAAGGACAACGGGTAAATGATTGTCAAGCTATTGATATTTGCCATTGTGTTGGGAGGTATACTATGCGCTCTATGGATTGCAGTAATTCTATTTGTTATTGTTATATATATTATTGTCAAGTGAAGTGTGTCAGCAGAACTACTGCATGAGCAGCTTCAACCCGAGCATGTAACCAAGAAGGATTTTCCAATGACAATAATAATGGGAACAAGACTCAATCGCTGCTCAGCAACACAAAACAGTGTGAGTGACAGTGTGAAATATAGACTTGTTTGTTCTTTATTCCAGAGATTACGGCAGCATTGTGTTCCCCTAGTCTCTCTTCAAGGTTGAAATAGCAGCAACAAACATGGTTTATCTCATATAGCCACAGCTCAGTGGTGTATTGAAACACATTATTATACATCAAAGTAGTATAAGTGGATGAACGCATATAAAGATGTCAAGATTGGTGTAAAGAACCATGCAATTCCAAGATGTTATTTTAAATTAGGTTCCTGTACATATGTACGGTAGACAAGACAAGTGTGTGTGTGTGTGTGTGTGTGTGCGCGGCTGTCCTCTGTCAGATCAATGGAACATCACATCACTGAGCCTTATGAGATAGAGACCTATGGTACCCCGCCGGGGGTGTTGCCTCGCAAAGAAAGGCATAATCGGTCAATCAGTTATAGAACTCGCTTCTTGGTTTTCAATGGGACTCACCAAATAAGTATTAGCCTATGGGATATAATAAACAAATCATTTGGGATTGTCTCCCCACACACATCAATGGGTGACTTGTTTTGCGTGGACAGAATCTGCTTCGCCTATTCATTGGAGTGGGTTACCCTCTGAGCTTTTTTCAACTCCGGTGTTGCCTTTGTCGGAGACTTTCCCTCATTAGATCATGTGAATGACAATCAGATGGCTGTTGGAAACACATTGGGACTCGAATGTGATGTTTCAGTATCACTAATATACTGTACCTCTCGCTGGGAGATGTGTCAGGAATGAAGTGGTTGTATTAGTTTGAACTGAGTACGAGTACATAAATGCATAGTACAGAAAATAGAGCATTTGGAAGCAAGACTCTGTCTCTTTGTCCTACCGGAAACACAGCAGGTAATCAAAAACGAAATAAAAAATCTCCATGGGGTGAGTGATAAGTCATTTTTTTGGGTGAACTACTCCTTTAACCTCAGATCAAACGTTGTGCTGCCTACACTACTGGGCTGCCAAAAAAGCCTATTTTATTTCGGCCCTTGGGCTTGGAACGACCTTCAGACCAGACTCAAATTGCTGTCTTTAATCTCGCTAAGGAGTTATAAAAAGATTACAGCGGAAGTCCTCGCCAGTAGCTGTTCCTGCTTTGAGCTTTAGTCATTTAATAGTGTTTTATTGCATTTATTGTAATTCATTAGGTCTGTTAGGTTTAAAAGCTCATAATGAATTAATCTTCATATCATGGACAGACCTTTTGTTGTCCAGCATAATCTGTTCTGTGGAAATAAAGTAGATTATGCTAGTTGCAGTGCATGTCTGCCTTTTCCAAACCACACAGCGCCCACACACACACGCACACGCACACACACACACACACACACACACACACACACACACACACACACACACACTGATACACTCACTGAGTGTGAGTGAGTGACACAACAAAGGGCTTTAAAGTGGTCATTAGTCTACTTCACAACTCCACCAATTTGTGTTGCATCCAGATTTCCACGTTTCCTGACTTTATCGCAATGTGTTCAAATGGCACTTCCTTGTGGGATAAACACTTCACCCCAGCACTGTTTGACTATGTTTTACAATTTTTCCTACACACAGAGAGAGAGAGAGAGTGTGTGTGTGTGTGTGTGTGTGTGAGAGAGAGACAGACAGACAGACAGACAGACAGACAGACAGACAGAGACGACCTATTATTATTATTTGTATTCTAGGGAGCACACTGTTTCAGTGTACTAATTGTTTTGGTTTTGTGTGAGTATAAAATCATGCTTCTGTTACATTTTCTCAGCATTATTGGATTTGATTGAATTATGCACATATTTTAATGTAATATATTTATTGCGAACGCAGTGAGCACTTACTATGAGACCTAGCAGATCATGTCTGTGTGTGTGTGTCTGTGTGTGTGTGTGTGTGTGTGTCCCACCTTTGTGCCCATATATGGAGCTGAGTGATTTGTTTGTGATTTATGCAACACACTCCATATTTGGACGTATAGCTGCTTTGGGGGCTCCTTATATGGTTATGGCTAAGTTAAAAACTTAACTTAAAAATAACTTAGCTTAAAAAAATAATAACTTAAAAATAAATCTTTAAAAAACCCAAATATGTACGAGCTGCGTTCGCTTCCCGCGTTTGCGCGTCTTACTGCATGGTAGCCTATTACATTGTATCACACTATTCCTGAAGAAGTGGACCTGAGTTATTCCTTACCAGTATTGCGGACTCATATTTTCTTTCTCTAATACATTGTATTTTTTTTTAATAAATGTTGAGTATAGTAATATAACTCTTCAAATAAAGGGGTATGTAACCCACAGAGAATGTGTTATCTCCTATTTAGATTTTAGGTACAGTGTACAGTATGGACACAAATGTACCTAAATGTACACAAATTCAAATTTACAGTGGCAAATATACTGTAGCAATATGATATCACCTGGCTTCATGGTGGAGAAAATGTTTGTCACCATTAGCAAAATTCAACACAAGCGCCACTTTATCAATGTTTGTTTAATCATGAGTGTTACCTCTTAACGTTTACTCACTACCTCCCCAGTCCCATAGTCAATCAGCGCTATTCACAGCACCTGTCTAAATGTGGACACCCTGATGAACATGCAGCAAGCCCAGGAGACCTCCGGATCACTCAATATAAACCTGCCTGCATCTATGGTCAAAAGAGAGCGATTATTCTCATTTCAGTTGGGGGGGGGGGGGGGGGCGGCTATTCTGCTCAATGTTGGTTGCCATGGATTTCTCTCAAAGCTTTTCTTTTTTCCATTCTTTGGAATAATGGCACATCCCACTTCTGATGTCAGAGCGTGGAGCTGTTGATGTGAAGAAGGTTGGGAGGGTGTGTGTGTGTGTGTGTGTGTGTGTAAGCAGTCGCCTGTGCAAGCAATCGCCTGTTGATCATCAAAACCCTGCTAGTGCTCCACAAGCTTTGTGCCTCGGTACAGATGAGGCAGAGTTGAGCAAGGTAGCCTACTGTAGTAGTACGGTAAACAGGTAGCCTACTGTAGTAGTACGGTAAACATAGCACATTGCTGTTTTTTCCTTATATATGCTGTAAGAGACTTTGGACTTCTGTTGTAACCAAAACAATCAGTCAGATTGAGGAACTGATGCAGCGAGAGCTCAGTGAGTATTTTTGTTACTTGTCACTTGTCTAACTTTAGCTGTCGTTTCGTTTGTCACACTTTCACAATTTGCTGCAACTTTCTTAAAATCCTTACTGTTAATTTTACTCCAAAGACTGCAACATTTTAATTAAAAGGACCCTCCAGGGCTCGAAATAGCGACCATTTTGGTCGCAAATGCGCCTGAATTTTAATCTGTGCGATCTCAAAATATAACTGGGCGCACCAGTGCTACTGCATATAATTACTGTAGTGCGACCAAAACGATCGCGACCGAAAGTGTCGCGGGCCGGTTCCCTCCCGCGAGATGATTTAAACTTGTAGAGCATAAAGATCTGAGCATGTCAAAAAAAAAGTAAGTTCCTAGTCCATTCCTGTCCAGAGTTATGATTGTTTAAAGAAATATCTCCTTGGCTTCTTCTACTTCCTCTAACCTCCCGTCAGTCCGTGGACTGATTGGGTGATCAACATCAGCTGGACCTGAGGTCCTCAGCTGTGAGAGACAACAAAAGGGCTCAATTGAATGGAATGTGTGGAGTCACACACACACATTTATGATGACGTTATGAAAATAACTTCTCATAAATATATACAGTAGGCCTATATATATATATATATATATATATATATATATATATATATATATATATATATATATATATATCTTTTTTTTTACTTCAATCAAAAAGCAGGCCTACATAAAACAAAGGGTTTTGTAGCCATTTACAAATTCAGAAATTATAGCAGAGACAGTATTTAGAATTTAATTATATTTTCAACTGGTTTATTGCCACAAAAATAGGATCTCATACCAACTGGCTTGTAGGCCAGTGGTTCCCAAAGTGGGGTCCGGGGATCCCTAGGGGTCCTCGGTTAAATGATAGTTAGGAAACAAATGGACCCTTATGGGTCTGAAACTCTGAGAGTGTACTACATACTATGGGTAAACCAATTTCACTGTACATTTGTACACTCAGTTAAATTAACTTTGATTTTATGGGTCCCAGAGATAGAAATGGGGAACGGTAGCCTAATTCAGGTCAAACTGGGGGTCCTTGAAATGTAAATAACTGAAAATCACTGCTAGAGCCGTAAAAATCTTCTCATATGGGGGTCCCTGGCATATATTTTCAAATGGGGGTCCGTGGGCTAATGAGTGTCAATTTGAGGGTGCTTGACATGAAAAATGTTGGGAACCACTGCTGTAGGCTACAAGTGTAATAATAATGAATGTAAAAAATCGATTACATATTGGTGCTCGTAAAATTTTGGTGGGTGCTCCTAATTTTTTTCTGGTGCTCCTTCATTCTGAATTTGGGAGCACCAGTGCTACCAAGTAAAAAAGTTAATTTCGAGCCCTGCCCTATAGTGTATACAGTATATCACAGCACACAGTAAATAACCTACGTGTTGTTGAATGTAATTGAGTCAAATGGATACATTTTCCACACTTTTTTGGTAGAGAAAACTGCTTGTACAAAATCAATTTATCTATATCTTGTTTGTTTGTTTGATTTTAGTTTTCAGAGTTTTAAGGTTTGTTTTTGTTTTGATTATTGTTTATGATACCAGTGAGCACGAGCTGCGTTTATTGATAATCTTCCACACTGGTCTTTTTATTCTCTAACATTTATAACAGATAGAGATAAAATTTACTCCATGATACACTAAAGCACATCTGTCAACATTTATTGACATCTTCATAGCTGTTAAAAGGAGAGAGAAAGAAACCATACACAATATTATGTAGAGTGATGATATAATGAGTTGTACTTTTGTCATTACACTAAATACACTATGCTATTAAAATGTATAGTTCTCAAAAATGTGTTGTGAGAGGCAGATTTTTGGATGATGAATTTGTAGAATTCCAAAAGCCAATCCACATAAAAAACTGAATTATCAGTCAGATGTTAAGATTGTGTGAGGCCACAGTAGATCTTCAATGCGGCACGGTGTCAGAATCCATTAGCAGAGACCATTAATACGCAGTAATTCGGTCTGTAACGTGATTACCTGAGTCCACAATTCAAACATCTCCCCGAGCCTTTCAGATCAGTGATATATGATACATCATACTCGTCATTATTCTCTCTCTCCCTCCTCCAGGTAATTCTGATTATAATGAGATGAACTAATGACTTGTCTCTGTTAACAGCTGTAGCTGTTGGAAAAGAGAGAATATGATTCTCCTGCACATGGGAGGGTGAGTAAAGTAATTATAACCTTCTATTCCCAGTGGTCTTTATGTGTAACATAACTAAGACCGATGTCTTGACATGTCATTACAGAAGGTCTCAGAGCCTCTGTCTAACACCTGTAGAACAATTTCCTAGACTTTTCTGTCAATCCAAATTGGGTGATGCATGGATGTGACTTGAAAGTATAAGCAGTAATTCTATCATGTTTTCATAATTACAGCCTTTTCCTAAAAAGCTCAAAAACATGAGCCTATGATTTCGATGCTCTTTAATGCCTTGTTTGTACTGTCATAAGTCCATGTGATATAAAGCTTTAATTTTCTGAGCACGTATTTGCAGAACGGGGCTTCCAAGACAAATGCACATTATTTTCTACTTCTGTATGGAACCAAAAAAACAAGCAAACAACAAAAGAAAAAAATAAATTTGGCCCCCTGTGTGAAAATTGTGCAGTCCATTTCTTTCAGTCCATCACCTAAACCTAAAGCAATCTTTCAGACACAATCCAATAACGGTGTCAAGAGACACCGTCCATTCTTCTGTCTTTCCTTTGATCTGTGTTTGCTTGTATACCCTCTTGTCACCTGATCCCGCAGGGACGTCTGTTGGGTCTGGTGTTGGAATCCTCTCAAACACTCTAAGAGAGTGACAGACAGATGGAGACCGCTGAAGCATTGTCCCATGACTGTCAGAGTGTCTGAACATACCTGTCCAACAGCGTTGCTTTTATAATTGAAATTATTTGCCTTGAGGTGATTGGATCCTTAATTGCAGCGTGTCAGGGAAAAGGCAGTTAATCCATTTAGGCCTGACGTCGAAATAAATAAAAAGTCTTCTGAAAGATTTGTGCCGCATTTCCACGATTTTTCAAAAATAGCAGACCTATCTAGCTAAAGTATTACATAATGCTTAGTTAAAACACCAAAAGGAGTTCCCACCCAAAATGGGTTTTAAAGAGGTGATACTGTATGAGTGGATGGCTGGTGCACAGCTGAGAAGTTAATGTTATAATATATAATCATTATATTATCAAGTTTAGAGTAGACCCTACTCAAAAATTGTAAAGGACTAGAAGAATAGTCACTTGAGCCAAAAAATAAATTAATTAATTTTAAAAGTCCCCAGAGGCACAAAACAGCAATATTGTCAGTTTGCAGTGTCATGTTACTCATCCAAGTTATATTCGCTGTTATGCGATGCTTCAGTGTCAAATTTCCCCAAACTGCCTCCTAAATCCTAATTTATACTAATTTAGACACATTATACAACATTTTGTCAGCTATATTTTCTATAGCCGATAAGCAAAAAGGTTTGAGTTGTTTTCTCATTTAGCAAGAAGCAGGACAGGTAATGTGAAGTGTTAGAGGTGAGGCGAGGCTATGATGTTTGGGTGGTAGACTAATTATTGTGTGACATGGGTTGCTAGTGTTAAGGGGATGAAGACTGCTGCAGGGGGTATAAGGCGCAGATATGCAGAATGAGTCAAGCATAACGTAGGTGTGCAGAGCCCATCTAGTTTATTAAAAACCACCCACTGTAACAAAAATATATTTTATTCTGTCAACCTATTCCTGTTGGACTTTCTGTAAGCAAAGGTCCTACAATGTCAAATTGCTCTTGGCACGGTTAAGCATGAATATTTAAATGTTTAAAGGGAAAGTGGGGGGGTTGTTTCTTATGGTCGCACAGTAAATCCTTCATTGTTAATTCATCGATTAACTCTTAGTGTACAAATCAAGACGACAGCAATAGGCTACAATATACTCTAGAAGATAATAATAGAGTTAAACCTGGATTGTAAATAAATAAATAAAGGCATATAAGACAAGATACGATAATATAAAAAGGTTTAAAATAATTGACAAATGGACCCTTACGGGTTCTTTTGGTTACATAATGACCTCAGAGTTAACCCATTCTGGGCGGGAACCCCTTTTGGTGTTAGCATTATGTTATGCTTTAGCTATTGAAAAATAGCAGATTTACAAGCTCATAGTGCTGGCGCATGTAGGTCTGCTATTTTTGAAAAATCGAAACATAGCTTTTTCAGAAAACTGTCAGGATGTAGAAGACATTTTTAGTATCTGATCTCGGGTCAAAATGGGAGGACTTTACTGTACATATAAAGCCCATTTCTGGAAGCCTCTCCTCTCTTTTACTGTCCGTTAGAGAGAATCACACGGCTGGGGGAATTGGTTGGGGATTGTTTAGATTAGAACCACATATTGGTCTGAATGTTCATTAGAGCCCAATGAGAGAGGGTCGATCTGGGACTGGGGCATGATCCATCCCACCACACTAGAGGGTATGCACATGCATAAAGTGAGTGTCAAATCTAGTGGCAAAGTTCAGTTCTGTTCAGTTCAGTTCAGTTCAGTTTATTTTGGTCATAGAATGAACATTGAATACATTGATTACATTTGATCATTATAACTTAGTATTTAGACCAAAAAGGTATATAGGCTGAAGCCAGTGGCTTATTTTTGCCTATATCCTATTTACACATATACAGACTTGTAAGTGAATAAATGATTATATATATAGAACACACATTTGATCACTCAGAATTCACAATTGCACGTGAAAATAACGGTTATTCTACAGTTGTAGCATTACTATATCTTAATGAGTACCGGTATATACTTAATAAGATGTGTTAAGAAAGTGAGTTTAATGTCATTTAACGTTTAATGCAATATAGGACTTTTCTGTTTGGATGTGGCCTGTCAAGGCCACTGTTTTTTCCCACTCAGTAGGCGTTCCCGCATAACTTCCGGGTATGCCCCGCTTTATTCACATCGGCCTGTTATAGTGTGCACCAACAGTAGCCTACTGTACATAGTACATAGCCTATCTCTGTAGTCATGTGAACGTCATATTTTGAACTATAGGCGAACTCTTTAACCATTACATCATAGGCGACCATCAACATCTTTTTTACTGTATTCCTTGGATCATGACGCAATTCTTAGGCTGTGCCAGATTACAGTGTGTTTTCATCAAATCTCACTTTTTCTACTATATAGGGCCTACTCCTATACGTCCTACTACAGATTTTGTCCACAACTCTCACAAATCGGTAGACATGATCAAGACATTTCAAACGAAAGCACAAGTCAATACAAAAACTTCTACGAGGATGAAAAGTACTAAGACTTATATAGGGTCCTCCATTTTCAATTCCTCAAAACATTTAAAGACGTACAAATATTCACTTATATGAAAAAAGGAAATCATCATATACAGTAGGCTAAGGCTACAGTTATTGAAAGTAAAAAAGGGAAAAACATGTACAGTGTCAGTATATGGGGGGGGGAGGGGGGAGGCAGTTTCCAATTGCAGCCGTCCGTATGTGCTCTTTGAGAGTGGTTTTGAAGGAGTCTAGGGATTCACATTTCTTAATTTTTCTCATTCCCACTCTCCTGTAAAATACCAATGACTGTAAATTACACAGCCTTTCCTCCAGTACACTGAAATATCCTGAGTGCTACATGGACCTTTAGGTGATTTTTACACTCTTGGAATTCAATTTTAAGACTCAGTTGTATTAAAAAAGCATATGCCGTTCATTGCTTTCAATGCTAAACTGTATTTGTAGGATACACGATAATAAGTGTAATAGGAATATTATACAGCAGACTTGTCTACATCCAAGTGAATAAGAATCACTTTTCAAAAGTACTGCAGGAAGAATGATAATGACTTCATGGCTGTTAAAGCAAACTGGAGGGTGATTTTAGAATGTGTCTAGGATTTCAACATAAGAGGATTATCCAGCTTTGTTCAACAGGATTATGTATTCATAAAATATAGTTTATTAAACTCATGCTTAATTTATGCTCAATCGTACAATTTTGTGACATCCCAAAGATAAATAGCTGATCTAGAAGCTCACAATGTGTCACATAAAATGTTTAGGAGGGACAATAAACTAAAATACGAATTACTCGCTGGAGAATATTTCAAATAAAAACTAATGGTTGATGCCTCAGATATTCATTATGTTGCATACTGATATTCACATTCTGTGGGGATGTACTCATGACATAGAAAAATACACCCCTGGTGTTCACTTGGTGAACAATAAAACAACTTGGTTCAATAAATAAGAAACCGCCACAGCCACTCATTTCATTGGACATAAATTCAGCGCAGTCTCACACAGACTCACACTAGTTACGTCAAACTGGGTGGGGGGGTCCGCTCATAATTCCGACATCCCATGTTCCCCGACCATAAGGTTAGTGAGGTGAGGTTAGGGTTATAGGTTTAGGCCAGACATAGGGTTAGTTATAATGGGGCCAGTCGGACCAACGGGCCGTCGGGAAATAATGTCATGGCACGCAGTGCTGGTGAGAACAGCACTTCCACATTCCAGTGTGACTATAGGATTAACACGAGGATTGTAAAATGACATGATGGGGATCCCATCACGCCAGACGGTGACGCATGGTGACGTATGGTCCCAGCTCATCCCCATAGTACGATTTGAGAATCAGAATGTGTAGTCAGAATAGAGGTGTTTGTATTAAAATCTCCTTTTTCCCGGAAATACGGTCCCAATGTGTAAAGAAATCTATAGGCTTCAGTGCAATGTGGGGAATGCCTGCGCATTGCAGTCAGAAGAGCAGAGACTCACAGCCCATAGTGACTCACTATGCAATCTGGAGAACATGCAATGTGGCTGGGCTGTGATAGCGCTGGCACAGAGAGAGGCCAGACCTCAGCCAATCTGGTAGCTATACTGGAGGGTGGGAAGAAACAGCATTTGTTAGTTTCATAATATATCCTTCTGAAATATATACACTTCTTCCCTTAGAGGTCTTTAAGGAGGTATTTAAGGCACCCACGGCTACAAGTGCAACGAAGGAACACACACATGTACACTACACATCCACGCACAATATGTGGAAGGCAAAGTGAGACAACAAATAGCCGGAAGGGGATGAATTTGATTTGAATCTGGTGGGAGACTAGCATAGGACTGCACACATCCACACTGCAGGCAGCGCTGCACTGTAGGCGTACTGACTGATAACCTCCATCACATGGATTTGTAGCGGAAGAGGGAGGAATCTCAGAATGTGTCATAGTGGTATTCATTTTTCAACTTTCATTTTATAGGGGGGTTTGCTTTCAAATAGCTTCTGCAAATAGCTATAGGAGGTTATATGACTGATAAGAAGTGTGACTCCTCACAATCATGACATCATTGACATGTATAGGTATCATTAGTTCAACAAGATTGCGCTTAATTGTCTTGATATTAGCATTTACAAGATGTGTAACAAGATGCAGGCTGTGTGGCTTCTATCTGTTCTATCTGAGATATCTTTTAGTGACCCCCTATTTGCCGTTTAATGTTTCGGCCTGTAGTACTGAGATACTGTACCGCAGCAAAGATATACAGTATGTCCCATCATAATCAGATGTATCTTACAAATGACCTATACAGTGTGTGCTGTTTAAATTGACACAAAAGTGTGCTTACAAGTGCCACAGCCAGCTTGTACACAAATTAAACCCAAGCAGAAACAGGGGGTTGACTGTAATCATGGGCTCACAGAGACTGACAGTGCAGGTGCCTAATAACCATTCTATGACACATTCATTTCCCCGTTTTAGAATGCAATGCCTACGTCGTAACACATAGGATTAGTGGTCCTGCAGCAAAGTCCAGGCACTGCCATTAATTTGTGACTGGCTAACCTAGCTGCCTCCCCTTAAATCACTGCAATTGATTTAATTAGTTTGGACTTGGGCCACACAGTCCTCGCCGCACGGATGTTGGATTTGCTCTTTAAATATATGCTGTTATTCTTTCCCCCTACACAGTGATGGTATGATTGCTATGGTGTCACCATGCCACAGACTACATCTGAGAAATTATACTATATTATTGGAAAGTTTACATATGTGCTACTATAGTTGACCACAAACAGTGGAGATGTGGACATTCAAATGCGCAGCGACCAGCAGTTTTGTAATTATATGATTGGTAGGCAAGTCACATCAATACTTGAGCTGCATGGAGGTACATACACATTATTTATGGCGAGCAGAAACCTTGTATCTAGGTTTCATACGTGTCACGATGTGACTTGTTGTGAGCTGCTTGTATAGGCCTACCTGATGTATTCGCTATGTTTTAACAAACAAACTTTCTTGTTATTATTTTAGCCTATAATGACATTATGACATGTCCACAATAGGGATGTCATGTTGTTAGTGGTTAAATCTGTCAATGGGCTTTATGAACACAATGAAAAGTATTAACCATTTAAAGCCCAGTATCCATATTGTGGGGAAAGCTTTAGCTGAAAACGCTGTCAGCTTGTCAACCGGTTACTATAGCCTAGAGCCCTGAGGGACTGGTTAACTGGAGCTTATGACTAAAGTTATAACTACAGTGTACCCATTGGAACATATTTGTTTTCCTTTTCCTGTAAAAGTAACGTTTTTGTCATGCTTCTAATATATTCAATTGGGTATAGCTGGGGAATGATGTAACCACAGTAACACTTTATTGCAACAAAAACCAGAATTGACAAATCATTTTAGTTAACTGAAATCCTAAATTTAATTGTGGGAATGACAAATGTGTCCCACATACTGTAACATTGGTGATCGCTAATAATGTGTAAATGACTGGAAGGATCACAGAGACATGCTATACATTTGTGTGTGTGTATATATATATATATATATGTCTGCCATATATAACTAATTGATACATTACATTCCTTGCTCTTCCATTGAAGGTGAGAGTAATACTCAGGGCAGGTTCAGGCGGGGGCTATAAAGATGACCCTGTTGACAGGTGACGGCTCTGACTATGACTACAGTGCCCTGAGCTGTGCCTCGGACAGCTCCCTCAATCCACCACCCTTGCATGAGCAGGAGGCCTTAAAGGGGGCCTACTACAAGAGGGCTCAGCAGGCCCCTGAGCCTGGCTCAGCCGGCCACAGAGACATTCCCCTGTCCAGTGCCCGGAAACTGCACGCCATCATCAACGTGGGTGGTCTGCGGTACCAGCTCCCCTGGACCACGCTGGAGGACTTCCCCATGTCCCGCCTGGGCCAGCTGCACCTCTGCAGCAGCTTCGATGACATCATGCGCATCTGCGACGACTACGACGTGGCGCACAACGAGTTCTTCTTCGACCGCAACCCCTGCGCTTTCCGCACCATCCTGACGTTCCTGCGGGCGGGGAAGTTGCGCTCGCTCCGGGAGATGTGTGCCCTGTCCTTCCGGGAGGAGCTGCTCTACTGGGGCATCCCCGAGGAGAGCCTGGAGTGGTGCTGCCGCCGGCGCATGGTGCAGCGCATGGAGGAGTGTGAGGAGATGGAGAGAGCCGAGGAGGAGGACGAGCTCTTGGAGGACCTGATGGACATGGACAGTGGCCAGAGAGCTGGCAGCGTTGCATCTGGGTCCCGCATGGACCGATGCATGGGCAAGCTCAGGGACATGGTGGAGAGGCCGCACTCGGGGCTCCCGGGAAAGATCTTTGCCTGTCTGTCAGTGTTGTTTGTCACCATCACTCTCGTCAACTTGTCCATCAGCACCATGCCTGCAATGAGGGCGGAAGAAGAGGCGGTGAGTAGACTGGTAATGACCATGCTTCAGTGGTGAAAATAGAGCTGATATGCAGGTAAAGACACGTCAATGACATGGATTGTGTCCCACTCTATAATAATAACTATGGGTAATTACACCTGACCCTGCTGGCTTTCCAAAAATACTTTTCTCTCTGCTTGTTTGTGACAGGATATGCACAATTACATCTAATGTGAGAATTGACAGTGCAACTGGCCAGGAAATATCAACTCACTTTAAAGTGTGACATTTAGGTTGTCACAGAATATTGATGTCTTATTACAGTAACCCAAGCGAAGGTTGACATATAGTTCACCGCACCAACAACACATTAACTTTAAATGTTGTATTCATTTACACCAGCTGTTAGCTGTGCTACTGTTGTCTGTAACAATACATACGGCACTTTTTCAGTAGTTGATTTTAATTATTTCTAATCCCATAGCCATTTATTCTGAGGGTGACATTGACTCAGTGGGGGTCTGACTGACAGTTATGACTTCATCAAGTAGTAATAGTAGCAAATCGTAACTGGTGTGTGATTTTTACAGCCATTTGAACATTCTATAAAACTCCAAGTTTCCATAACATTTTTCTGATTTGTTTTCACCACTTGGTTATTTTGATGTGAATAGAGTCGAAGGCATATACCATATAAAATACCAGACTTTTTTATTTATTAACCCATTCTTGAACATTTTAATTAAAGTACAAATGAACAGATTGATTAAAAAAAAAAAAAAAAGCCTCTGAATAAGAACAGGCTTATTGATGGTTTCATAATGATACTTTTTCTGGTATGGAATTGATTCAAAGGCTCTCTGATGTGCTCTATTTATTCTGGACCTATTCTCAGCCATGATATTATTCATCTTACCTCTGAAAAAACAAGTTGTTATTGCATAAATACTTGCATCAGAGATTTGTATGTACAACAGTATATCACAGGCAGGGAGTCTAATACTGTATGCTACTGCTCAAGCATTTCACATTGAGATGGCTCCCTCTCGTGGCGGTGATGATTGACCACTTCTACTGCTGCTGCATGGATAGCAATGATCATTTATATCTCTTTTCCTATCAGGGCACATGCTCCCAGATGTGCTACAACATCTTCATCGTGGAGACCGTGTGCGTGGCCTGGTTCTCCCTGGAGTTCACCCTGCGCTTCATCCAGGACCGTAGCAAGCTGGCCTTCCTCCGGCGCCCACTCAACCTGATCGACGTGGTGGCCATCCTGCCGTACTACATCACCCTAGTGGTGGACAGCACCTCCGCCACGGGGGGGAAGAGGCTGGGCTCGGGCAGCAGCTACCTGGACAAGGTGGGCCTGGTGCTGCGCGTCCTCCGGGCCCTGCGGATCCTCTACGTGATGCGCCTGGCCCGCCACTCCCTGGGCCTGCAGACGCTGGGCCTGACGGCGCGCCGCTGCACGCGGGAGTTCGGCCTGCTCCTCCTCTTCCTGTGCGTCGCCATCGCCCTGTTCTCGCCCCTGCTGTACCTGATCGAGAACGAGATGGCCGCCACGAAGGAGTTCAGCAGCGTCCCGGCCACCTACTGGTGGGCGGTCATCACCATGACCACGGTGGGCTACGGGGACATGGTGCCGAAGAGCATCCCGGGCCAAGTGGTGGCTCTGAGCAGCATCCTGAGCGGGATCCTCCTCATGGCGTTCCCCGTCACCGCCATCTTCCACACGTTCTCGCGCTCCTACGTGGAGCTGAAGCAGGAGCAGCAGAGGCTTCTCCAGAGGCGAACGCACTTCCTGCTGCGCAGCCGCATGGCCGAGCTGGGCAGCGACCTCTCTCTGGAGAGCGACCGAGGGGGGCACGGATAACTGAGAGCGACCCCCGAGGGGGGCACGGATAACTGAGAGCGGGGGTCGTCGGGGCAAGGGGGCGGCGTCATTTGCAGATCGAATTTTAGTGGATGCTGACTGCATCTGAATCCATGTGCCACAAGTTAGGCCTATAGACAGGTGTCCCTATTTTGGGGATGTCATTATAGGCGAACATTTTTTCTCCATAAATAGCACAAATAATGGATCAAGCTCACAACGAATCGCGATGCAACACGTTGTGAGCTTTTATATCCATTATATAAATTCTTCTGATTGGCTTTAAGGTGTAATCTTTTTTGGCACCCCCTTGTTTTTTCTGAAATTACGCCTCTGGGTGTTGTGACTGAGTTGCGACTCGCGACTCACGAACCTATAGAGCAGAAAATGACTTAGCCTAAACTTAATTGAAGAAAGCAATCTTTTGCTTTGACACACTGCAATTATATTCTTATTAACTTTGGAAAAGCTCAGAATTGGGTATAATAAGACAAAAGAGTCTAAAACAACTTACTGCTAGTACTGTACCTATAATGAGAAAATGTATCATATTACATAATGGCCTGTATTCAAAAGTGTATTTACACCATTGCATTATGTACAGTAAATGACGCCTGAGGGTGAGAAGCGACCTCACACTCACGCACGCACGCACGCATCCACCTCGTTGACGAAAGACTGTTGGGCAAGTGCTGGCGCTTTGGCATGGGGGGGTCAGATCAACATGGAATGAATTCTGTACTAGCCATATAAGGAGCATGTCTAGGTCAGCTCCATACAGTATGATTCTCTTGAGTGTACAGGGTTTGATGAGGGCCCAGGTATGGCCGGGCCTTAATTTTGAAAACTAGTTTTCGCCGACTGCCGTGCGCAGCTGCACTAATAACTTTGGGGCAGGCCCGTCTAGAGTTTGAAATTTGAATGGACAGGTATAAGTCAAAAGAGAGACATCGAAAGAGGAAGGATGGATGGGAAGGATCAACATAATTATGCAGTGTTGGGTATATTACTTTATATTTGGAATATATTTCTTATTACTTATTACCTTAATTTTAAAGTAATATATTGTATTACACATTACTGTCTGAGCAAGAGTAATATATTAATATTATATTACTATTACATATTACTTAAAAGAAATGCTCAAATTGAACAATTAAATATTTAGTATAATTATAAATTATATATTGCGTAGACCAGTGGCGTATCTACAATAAGGCGAGGCCAAACGGCCGTCTAGCCAAATCCATTTGAAAACACGACTGAGAAAAAAGAGAGGACAAACACCAGACCTGAGAACTATTAGTAGGCAGCGGATTGGCCGTTGCGCGTATAGAGTGCAAAATGTAATTCCTGAAAACGCTACTGGCGGAGATCTACCCCATCCTACTCAGCTATGGGCAGTTAACACAGGAGCCAAATGTATTCCTTGAATTCATGGAAGCCAATGAATCATTTGATGACAAATTATAGAAAACATGTAATTCTTAAAATTCTGCAGTTGTCACATAATGTCACAAGACAGAGCCACGGGCAACGAGACAGACAGACAGACAGACAGAAAGTAATGCAGTAATACAGAAATATTTTTGATAAATTGTTAAGTAATGTATTACAAGTTACCGTATTACGGTAATATATTAAGTTACGTATAGTGTGTATTACCCACAAGTAAGACGCGCAAACGCGGGAAGCGAACGCAGCTCGTACATATTTGGGTTTTGGACGTATAGCTGCTTTGGGGACTCCTTATATGGTTATGGCTGAGTCATGGTGACGTAACAGCGGGAATCACAAACAAATCACTCAGCTCCATATATGGGCACAAAAGCGGGACAGACAGACACACACACACACACACACAGACATGATCTGCTAGGTCTCATAGTAAGTGCTCATTGCGTTCGCAATCACTGAACATATGGAATGTCCGAACAGGTTCTGACATATATCCATATATTGGAGACATAAGGGTTTGATGTTTGAGGTCAGATGTAGAGTTGCTGGCCAATATTGATGACATCAGGGATCTCCATATATGGGCTTAACTGCGGCAGCAGGTCGCATTTAGTATGACATCAGGGTCTCCACATCTCCATCCCTGATGATGTCACATGATGTCACGATCCCTGGGCACCCGACCAACCAACACACTGAGGGGAAATGCACGATTCCATAGTTAACTGCGACCATTGGTCGCAAATTAATTGTTTAAGAAATTAAATAAAGAATATCTGAGAATGAACCAAAACCAAGTGAATGTCTTAGAGCTGCAATAGCCAACTACTAAATTCTTTAGTAGTATTGGAATCAATCAATCAATGATACTCATTTTACAAGTTCTAATTGTTAGGATGTGTAAATGCAGAGGACACATTCCACATATGTACAAATGTACTGTAACAAAAGAAATACCCCAAAAGAGTGGGATTTTATTTTATTATTTTCTTGTCCAAATGAGGGGGAAAGAAGTGGACATACAGTATTATGCCGAAGACCTTGATAGTGTAAAGAAAAAAAGAGAAATGGGTGGCTATGTACAGTAGTAGACTATAGCTATAGGGGAGATCGATAGGAGGAGGAAGATATATAAATTGATGGGTTGAGAGAGACAGTAGTGTATAGTGGAACGCAGACTGTCTTATTATTTTATTTATTCGCCTATATTATAGAGATGAAGGTTCACTAGAAGACAGGGAGCAATAGAAAGGACGGCTGCATATGACTGCATAAGTAAATGACAGGGCAGGGCGATAACTAACCTCTTACAAGAGCTGGATTATTTGTAACAGTTTGCCAGCATAGTGGATACTGTATTATGTTCCAAGAACAAACATCATCACATCATACTCATTAAGTCGATTAAATAAAAATAACACTGTACAGTGACACTGTATACACCATGATTGTTGTATGTATTACAATATAGTGTGATGAAATCACCCAAATTGGAGTCCATTTTATTATCCAAGAACATATTAAAAGTTATTCAACTCTAATATCTCCAGAGCTGCTTTCCTTTACTTTGTGTTGAAAACATATAGGCGAATATTGAAAGTCAGCTAATATCATTTAATGGGGGCATATCACTTCCTAGAAATGTGACCATGAGTACGAAAGCACTAACTTAAAATATCATGTAGATCATGTATCTTATATTGAATGTGCTCTATGTCATAATTCTCAGCATATTCTTGATGTGGTGCTGCATTTAAAGTAATGCTATACCTACAGTATCTTCAGTGGTGGGAAACATACTCAATTGTTTTACTTAAGTAAAATAATCGATACTGCAATGTAGAACTACATCGTTACAAGCAAAAGTTCGGAATTCAAAATGTACTTGATTAAAAGTACAAAAGTATTGGCATCAAAATGTACGTCAAGTACCAAAAGTAGAAAGTACAGAATGTCCCATTTCAAGTTTTCAAATATGAAAATAGCCGATCTACAAGCTCACAATAAGGTTGACGTGGTGTATGTTTTTTTAAATCGACAAAATGTAACTAGCCTAACTATGAATGTAGTGGAGTAAAAGTACAATATTTGCCTCTGAAATGTAGTGGAGTAGAAGTAAAAGTATTTGAAATTAGAAATACTCAAGTAAAGTACAAATACCTCACAATTGTACTTAATAGGCTGTAGTAAATGTACTTGGTTACTTTCCACCACTGAGTATCTTATATAATAGATTTCAATGAACACATTTATGATTTACCATTGACCATATTTTTTTATGTCATAACCATAACTACTTTAACGAAATTAACGTTGCTTTTCTTAATCAGCAGAGCATGGATTGTTAGTTATATAATTATGGTTTGTCCACAGCACATTTGGTGTCCATGTCATGTCACATTCAAGCACCAGGTGGCAGCACTTTGTCACAGGAAGATGGTCCACATCAGTCTACTGTCTATAACTAGTCTTTTCTGTATACAAACAGGCAAACAGAGATAGATTTCTTGGTTTGGAAGACACCACGCGACTAATACTAATATAATATAGTACAATAATATAATACTAATATAGTACAATACAGGCAAGGTGCCTTGTAAATGCAAGTATTGTTGTTGTTGAACAAAAATGTAGCGTTTAGAGTCAGATAACAATCATTTGATTATATTTACACGGATGTATAGGATATATGGTCAACACAGTAATAATAATAATAATTCAACGGATTGACTTCAAATTAACTAAATACGACCTGTTGTGTGTTTCTTCGTGACTTTATTTTAAGAGTCTTTCTGTTCATGTTCAATTTGAGTCACTTTGGCCATTCTAAAAATGAGAGTTGAACTTGAATTTGAGCAAAGACCAAATAATATGACCTCGATTGACTATTCCCTTGAAGGTGGGGCTTCAACGATACGCCAGTCAGTTATCAATTATGCAAACATTTGCGACCTATCAGAGCTCTTCAATCCGCTGTCCCGAAAATAGCAAATCTTCAAGCTCACAGCGCGTCGCGGACGCGGCACGTTGTGAGCTTGTTTATCTGCTACTTTCGGCACGCGACACTCGACACTGCTCTACGGCGAGGTTTAGGCTCCCACCCCCAGCCTGCACTCCCCAATGTTTTGGTCGTGATTTCCCCCACGCAGGCAGCCAGGCGCAGCAGCAGGTATCGCTGCTGCGATATTAAGGTCCTCCGGCTCCTATCTGGCGGCTGGGTGGGCCTCTGGACAAGACTCATTCATAGCAGGTCAGAGTTTTCTGATGAAAATGTCCGCTGCACTCAGCAGGGTTTTCTCTTAATGCAGTTTCGTTTGGGAGGCATTCCCCATCATCATGACCTTACAGCCCGCCCCTCCAGTTGAATGGGATCCCTCATCACTCTTGACATCGACTGTCTGCTGTACGCATCACTATCATCCGAACATCGCGATTGGGATCTGAATCATCTGAGAGCGTTTCGTATCGTCTTTAGAACCCCTCTTTCACGAATATATTATACTTGATGATCAAAGCGAAAAAACAAACTGATCAGCAGAAGAGCAACGCCACATCTGCTGCCTACGCGTTAGGTGAGTAACTTGTCTTGCTATTTTTCTACAGACCCTGTCAGTCAGTTACCGAGATTCTGAGCTGTTTTAACCTGAATGAGGGTAACGTGAACATCACACGTGGATATCTCAACAATGCCGCACTGTCTTGTCATGTACATACAGCTTAATGATGTGTACACCTTAGCATTTTAAACTATTACCTGCGGGATTTAATTAATTCAAGATAGACTTGTTGGACTCAAATAAATTCCTAGCGTTTTCGTGTGTGTCTCGACATTATGTGTTGCGCTGTTGCGCTGCGCACATTCCCAATTGAAACCAAAAATATATATAGTCCATAGGAAGTTGATTTAAAAATTCAGATTGGCATTTAGGGGAGTTGTGAAAACAATTCCAATTGTGTGTGTGTGTGTGTGTGTGTGTGTGTGTGTGTGTGTGTGTGTTTGCGCGTGCGCGCAAAGAGAGATGGAGATTGTTTAATAGTAATTGAATTTGAGCAATTCTCTGTATGCTTCCATAATTCCAGTGCTGCTATCATTCAACCCAGTAATGAGCCATGTCATATCTAGCCAACATGGCAGATATAGCCTATAATTTAATCTATACATATTAACATCATGGTCGGTCACATAGCACTGCTGTTAAGTATAACCACAACCAAAATGTTCTCAGCCAGTTGGGGGTGTAAAAGTTGACTGTCTGAGATGATCACGTGACACATCTCATATCTCTATACTATGATATACACTGATCGTACATAGCCTAAAATATCTTCTGTCCGAGACAGTTAAATGTCAGCATTGCAATGCAATGTGTACAAGACTCCAGAGTGACAGTAGGCTATGTGACTGACATCATAGTAAGTAAATCACATGCTGTCAAGCGATAATGCTGAAAACACACACACACACACACACACACACACACACACACACACACACACACACACACACACACACACACACACACACACACACACACATGCCCACTTTTATGCCCACTGTTCCTCTTTGGCATGTGTCGTTGCAATACTGAAAGCTCTCCTCTATAAACAAAAGCAGCAAGATCCATTTTCTTGTTGGCTGTAGCCCAAAAATCTTCTCTTAAATCCAAAATGTTCTACCATAGGCTGGTTTTTATTTATTTATGAAATGCAATGCAATTTATTTCTTTTTAATAAAACATGAATTGCTTATGTTGATTATCACTGGAGCATTAGACTAATCCTGTGCGTGTGCAGGCTTTGACCTTGTTGATATTTTTAGTATTTATCCTGGAGGAATTATAGTGTTTCTGCAACAGGAAAGCACCATATTCCATGGCAGCAGAGCAGTACAATATTGAGCCAATGACATGATGCACTGTGCTTGCTGGTGCTGGAGATTAATCACTGTTGTGGGTAAACATGTCAGTGCATGCATGGTGATTGCAGTCTGCGTTTTTTTTTTTTACATATCCTCACAATTTCAATTCACAGTTCCACAAAACAAAAACACTGTGTGTGTGTGTGTGTGTGTGTGTGTGTGTGTGTGTGTGTGTGTGTGTGTGGGGGGGTTGAGACTGATAGCCCTTCCACACAACAGTGGAGGAATTGAGTCGAGATGCATGGCTTGTGTCACCCTGGCTTGTTTCCAGTGCAAAAGGATATATTTGTGCGACCGTATATTATATATAAATTTCATATGAATTATGAAGATTAACAGTTGTACTGTCTGAACGCACGCATCCTGAACAGGAATATGCACCTAACTTAACTGGCATTGACATTAGAAGTGTTTCTAGAGTGGCACGTAGATGGTCCATTGTACTTGTAGCTGCCAGTTTCAGTCTTCACAGAGGGGACCTTAATGCCCCTTGGAATCCTGTGAATGCCCTCCCATGAAAGCCGTAGAAGGTTGTGTCAGCTCCAATGAGGATTGCTGGAAAGTGGCTCTTGAGGCTGAAATTCCTGTTAATTGGTAACGTGGTTGTGGCCTGGCCCCCTTTGTTCCCGCTTCCACTGGAACAGTCTGTCTGTCAGGGTGACACACTGGGCCTGGCTTCAATGAACTGCTTGTTTCCGTGGCCAGAGAATCAGCCTCTTTTAAGATGAGTTGCTTCCACTTTCAAAATGGCCTTTGTGCACACATACTCAAAAAGCTAGAGGGAGGGTGAATGGGGAGCATTTAGAGGTCACCTATACAGTTTCAATTTCTCATCCATTTCACCCATTTGAATAGCGTATATTTGTGGCCCCATAATGTTTTTTACTTTTTTTGGGGGAATTGTTGTTGGATTGGTGGACTGGAAAAAAGTAATGAGTAACTTATTCTTACTGTATGTTGAAACAACATATTACCCTATGGCTGGCTGCAGAGTACTTACAAGCATCTACCCTTATTCCATATTTGGAAACGAGATGAGTAATTGATTCCAGAGAGAATCATATAGGCTAGAAGGCAGGCATGGGATTTGTGATGACCTCACACTGACCGATCTATTACATTTTTCATGTGGCACCAAACTTCTGTTGGTCTGGCCCAGTTTTGGTAATACGGTGGATTTGCATCCAGCTATGTTCAAGGGCATTTCCTCGAGCAAGGGAATGCCAGTGCCACCTGTTTTTCTCTCTCTCTCTCTCTCTCTCTCTCTCTCTCTCTCTCTCTCTCTCTCGAATTTCACTACCGGTATGTCATAATAACACACATTTAACTTTTTGACTTTTCCTCTTTGTTTAACAACTTGAGTCCTTATATTCATGGCCGAACATTTGGCGGAGATAGCTGATCTGCAAGCATACAACGCTTTGCAATTTGCAAAACAGGGTGTTGTGAGCTTGTAGAGTGGCAATTTTTGGCAAAAAAAAGAGCTAAGGCTTTAGTGTCCTACCTTTTAGTAATGAGGATGACTTCTAACAATATCATAATATTATTGGCTATATTGCTCATAAAGTTCAAGTTAATTCTACTGAGATTGTGTCCTTTTACATTACATCCTGAATTAGTGACCACAGTGGAAAAGTTCAACATGGGGCTTTATGTATGCATAAACATGCAGCTACAAAGCTGCATCTATTGCACCCGTTAAAGACTTAGCAGTTGAATAATAATAAGAATCCAGGCCTGTAGAGCTCTGATTTATCAATCTCCCTCCAGTTCTCTATCAGAGGAGTCCATTTGAATAGAGTATCAGATACTGGCTTGATAGAGAGGGACAGAAGCGGGCTTGTGTGTGTCCTCCTAGGATCCCTGACCACTTCCTGTCCTTTTGCGCTGGAAATGAGCCAGGGTGACACAAGCCATGCATCTCAACTCAATTCCTCCACTGTTGGCGGTGTGGAAGGGCTATCAGTCTCACTCCCTCGTCTCGCCCACACACACACACACACACACACACACACACACACACACACACACACACACACACAGTCACACACAGTCACACACACAAGCCCCCTGCTGCATGTTTTTCTGGTGACAGGAAAAGGGTCTTTGGCATGCAGAAAGATACATCTCTGTGTCTTTTGTGTAGCCACAGCTGTGGGAGAGCAGTCTGGGTGAGGAGATGCTGGGAAAATACATGCCACCACTTGCTCTAGTCTCTAGTCTCTATACCCTGACCCGATTGGTCTATTCTGCCTCATGCACAGTAAAATGCATCAGTGTTCATTTAAAGGAGTGTAACAATAGTAAAACCATTTATTTGTATTTATTTTTTGTTGAAAAGTTAAAGCTCTACATTCCTATTGCTAGTGTTTGTTCAGTAACAGTCTCCCCACCTGTACAGCTCTTTAGTAAACATAAAATATATGATTCGTTCGAGATACCAATTTTATCCAATCAGCAGAGAGAACTTTAACCTTATACTAAAACTGGTCGAATTTCTATTCCTTTAATAAAGAGCTGAATGAAACCCCTGTTACTGAACATGTTACACACTATAGAGCTATTTAACAGTAATTTTAACAACATAGACACCTAGACACCTAGCCTGGATAATGAGCCAGACTAATGTCACACAATTGTTTTTGCCAACGGCTGATTCGGTCTGTCTTACACCACCTTTAACCATGAGTGTTTCAAGTGGATAAATTGACACTGAGGATCTTACTGCACAGTGCGTACTAGTAGCATGAGTTCTTTCCTCCTTTTGATGATCTCGTTGTTGACGAGGAGTTCTGTGTCAGTTCGGTATTAATAGAACATGATGTGCCAGCAAGGCTCATCATTACCTTATTTTGGCAGAACTTATAATGTTCAGTGAAACCAAGATAACAGGAACCATTTTTTGAGAAGAATTCCCCAAATGAAACATGCCTTATTCTTGGCTCACGAGGATGTGAGCAAACGTTGTCATCACAGATCCTTTCATGTACAACCCTGACCGATATATATCGTTGTGGCCAACGATTTTATTTTATAATAATTACTCATTATACATAGTTGATGGTTTTCAAAAGTATATCTATTTTTTAAATAGTAGATTGGCTTTTTAGACATTTTTCAGTAGGGAAGTTGCCAAATATTTGCATTTATTTGTTTTTGTATCCAATGTTTAACAAAAGATTGCTCACAACATCGGTAATCGATGATCTAGGTCTAGGACGCTGGATCGGCAGCCATGGACCCAACAATCTGGTATCGGTTGCGCTCCATTTTCACGTTTTGGACCTTAGGTATTGAAACCATAGCAAAAATGTGAAGCACCACAGCTGAAAAGTAAAACAAAAAGTACATTCGGTATACAGGGATTTGTATAGATACAGTTATAGATTATAAAGCCTATTTGATGAATGTGATTTTTAGGTTCGGCTTGTATTTTAAACACTTCTTACAGTAGTGCAGTGTGCTATAAAAAGCTTTTTAAATGGAATATACTGTGTTTTTTTTCTTGGCATCACTCAAAAACGTAAAAGTCTTACTGTACTGGAAATATATTTGATGCATGCAGGACTGTACTAGGTTGTGCATCAATGCTTCACATCTCGGCTGCATGATATTAACATGAAAGTATTTTGTGATTATTTTGCTGAATATAGAAATGGACCTTAATGGCCGTGGAGACAGATTTCTCATTACTTCGGGAGACAAATTTAGGAGAAGTAAGCGATGCAACCCCCTAAAACACCTTCCCCTGTAATAGAAAAATGGGTGAATAATTCAACAGGTGAATAATTCCACCAGGGAGCATGGAGTTAAATCAATCATGCTTTCACTGGGGTGTTGCTTATTCTCTGAACACCAGCAACAGAATTGGATGGCTTCTCCCATGGGCTGTGACCTCCAGTCATCCATGTTTGTCCTGATGCCTCTGTATGTGTTGTTGTAGTGGTGGCTCTCTGGGTGCTTCCTCCTCCTTAGCAGTCTGATGCATTGTACGCAAAGGGTGGCACTAATGCCACACCTGTCATCCGACGGCAGCAGCAGCCACCCAGCCAGACCTACTCTGAGTCAGCTATAGCCCCCGCCCCTGCCTGGCTGCCCAAGTGAAGCCCTAATTTAATATTGAAATAAGGGCCTGGTGAACAAAGGAGTTGTTAAAAAAAAAAAGACTGAGAAAATGTAATCAAAACGATTTTATTTGTAGGCCTAGGCCTATAGCACATTTAAAAACGACTCTCATCGTACCAAAGGACTTCACAGGTCAGAGAAAACAATACAATACAGTGCAATACAATATACACCACTGTAAAATAAAGCAATAAAAACAATGCATAGTTATGGTACAGTAGAAAAGAAAAGCATTAAGAGCAGTTTAAAAGCAACAAGGCAAACATGTATGTATAAAAGTGCAAGAGCGTCAGGGGGACTGAAAGGCTTGTGAATATAAAAATGTTTTGAGCCTGGACTTAAAAGCTCTCAATGGAGGGGGCAGATCTGACAGCAACAGGAATGCTGTTCCATAATGTAGAAGCTGCGACAGCAAAGGCACGGTCGCCCCTGAGCCGCTGACCTGAGGGTCCTAATGGAGGAGGGATATGATAGGAGGTCAGAGATGTAGGAGGAGGCCAGTCCGTTTAGTGCTTTGTAATGTATGCAAAAAGAAGGGTTTTGAATTTAATTCTGAACCGGACCGGCAGCCAGTGGAGAGAGAGGCCAGGACAGGGGTGATATGATCTCTCCTCCTAGTGCCAGTCAGGAGTCTGGCAGCCATGTTTTGCACCAGTTGGAGACGGGATGAGGATGACTGGCTAATTCCAGTGTAGAGGGAATTACGATAATCTAGACGTGATGATATTAGTGCATGCCATGGATGGCTATTTCGAGGTCGTGTGGAAAGAAAGTTTTTGACTATGGTGTTAATTTGCTTGTTGAATTTAACGGCGGAATCAAAAAGCACACAGAGGTTTTTAGCATGGGTTTTGACAAGGGCGGAGAGGTTGCCAAGAACATTTTTTTATTTGTGTAATGTATAGTCAGGTGGACCAAATAATACTATCTCAAATCTACAACATTCAGTTGTAGGACGTTTTGTGCCATCCAGCTTTTGATGTCAGTGAGGCATTTATTTAGGTTGATTAGTGTGGAGTGGTCGTTGGGGTTCAGGGGGAGATATAGTTGGGTGTCATCTGCGTAACAGTGGAATGAGATGTTATATTGTCTGATAATTTGGCAGAGTTTGTACAGTATACATGGAGTACTGCACTGGTCTCCCTACTCTTCCATTGAGAAATGCAGACCCTGTGTTCATGTAGAAGCTACTGGTTTGGTATTGCCTGAAGCTCAAATCGCAATATTTCAACTGCCCAAGCATCTTCTTCACTGGTAGAAATGTCCCCTTCCATGTCGGAGTTCTGCAGGTTTGAATCCCACGAAGGACATACATCTTATAGATTGCAGCTATAATTTTACTCTGAGAGTATACTTACCGTATGTAATTTAGGCTTAACTTGTGTAGCCTACACAGTCTGAGTTACAAATGGATACATCAACACTGAGGATTTCACTGTGCAGGGCCACCTTATGATTGGTGATTGTGCGTGACAAGAGCACATTTTAAAAGTTTAATGAAGGTGGTTGTTTCTGCTCTTTGCTCTCATTTGTCTGTCTCTAAGGAAAAAGGGTGCACTGCTAGGGTATCTGCCACAAGCTGTTATGATGTAGTTGGTTGCATACTATAGTTATGTTGCTGCTGTTGCTGTAAGTATCTATGCCTGAACAGGATCTGTGCAGTGTTTACAGTTTGAGTTTACTACAGGAGTAGCTGGATATAGCAATGTATAGCATGGTTTACTTTACGGACTGCTTCCTCCGCATTCAAGTGTAAGGTCAAGCATATGGTATCTTAACCCATTAAGACCTGAGGCCGATTCCACAAATGCCTTTTAAATTATTACGGTAGTTCTCACACTGTCGAGATTCTTCCAAAATGTAAAAAAGAAAATGGCAGATGTATAAGATCGCAGCGTGGCATGTAGTGATGCACTGTGAGCTTGTATACAGTAACACAAAAACCTGAAATGACATTCCCGGTTTTAATGGATTAATGACTAAAGCTATCGTCTGCAGCAAGGAAAATCATTTATGTCAAACACTGATAAGATGAAGATAGAATATGTCACACACTCTGTGTGTTTACGCTCTGTAAATGTCTTTATTTGATGACATTGTGGCCAGATAAAAGGATTGGATTCTGTGATCTGGAAGGCCGCACGACTGTTACTTAATTATTAGGCAACAGATACTATACTGACAGTCATAGTATTTGCCCTTTGAGCAGGTACTAGGCAGGCTTTTTATCAGGTGAAACCTGACATACAACAGGCCCGCTTTTAATAGTGTCCTAGTCATGATTGACAGCCCACTAAGCCAAGGGTATAGTCTGAAACACCGCCTAAACCAATGGGAGTCTGCATCACTCGTGTAGCCAATCACATAGTAGCGACCTAGTCACGATTGGCTGCCCACTAAGCCCTGCCCCGCACCACGGAGACAGCGCTTGTTTCACCTGACAAATATGACTATGTCATCATTTCTTGTTCATTTTAATTCTGTGTTATTGCCCATAAACCTGATCTGGGCTGTAGTTTTTCTGAACATTCTTGCTTTTTGTTTTTATCTAGTTAGTGTGAACGTGGCCGTTTGACATTGCATTCTATTCCACTGTCAGTGAGAGATGTTGGGAATGTTCCTCGCTCGGCATCCATGTCCCAAGGCAGCAATACAGTCTGCACATCCTGGGTGGAAGGACGCTGTCTCTACCTGCCCCCCTGTGCATTCCAAGGAGAGGAGTTGGAACTCGCCTTGTCCTCCACTCTGCATTCCTCAGCCATGACTGAGCTCTAACAAACCTGGGAATGCCACACACACACACACACACACACACACACACACACACACACACACACACACACACACACACACACACACACACACACCTATGCATGATTGTACTCACCTGGCTCATTCCTTTTTATTGTGTCACTGTAACCTGATTTACAGTATATTCTCTTGGACAGGATTGCATGCCAAAAATAGCCAATCTCAGAACGGAGCTTGTAGATTTGTTAAATTCACTCTGTGATGGAGTTTAAGGTGAAAATGCACCCGCTCATAGTTTAACACACTTGCACGGCTGTGTTTAACACAGATATGTCATAGAAGAGTGTATAGCATTTCTATTTATCTTTTCAGTTGTCATGGTTGTTCTCCCACTCCTCGCGGCTGACTATCGGATCAATAATATTTGGGCAGCGGAGAAAGAGGATATTCTTAAGTGGTGCAACCGCTTCATTAAGTAGCTTTGTGTGTGGCTGCCTGGCTGGCTGGCTGGCTGGCTGGCTGGGTCTGAGCACGAAAATAGCATTTGGTTGGTTTTCAAAACCAAGTGTCACTGTTGTGCAGCCTAACACAAACACACATACATATTAACTGTATATATGATGATTTCAGGTGTATCAGTACAGTAGAGGGACCCCCACACGGTAACTCTGTCATTTCTCGACCGTTTCGGATGCGGTGCGGCTTGCGCGTTCCTGCAGGCCTGGAAGTTCCGGGGACCCCCCGGGGACCCCCACACGGAGGTGCACCACTTACTTCACACGGGTGTGATTTTCCTCTTCAGATGACACATGGCTGATAGATCCCTGGCTGCTGGAGGAATTGAATTCCTTTATTTTCGTCACTTCCCTCTGGAAAGCTCTTGAGAAAGGATTCGGGATTCGAGAGCAGGAGAGGGACATAGAGAAGATGGATTGAGTGCAAGCGAGTGAGATTGAGTATAAGAACTCAGGGAAGGGAGAAGAAAGCTAAACCCCTTGAGGATTATCTTTTTTCCCCTTCCCTTCCCTTCCTCCATCCAGCTCTCCTCGAGACTCCCCGTTTGAACACATGACCACAGATCATCGGTCTCGCTGCACATAATGACCATATTTAGATGAGAGGATGGAGCACAGGAGCGGTGCTACACAGTGGCAAGAGGGGGAAAGGAAGCCAATGATATTGATATATATACAGTATATATACTGTAGGCCTAAAACCAGCAGGTGGAGCGAGATTAATTCGTGGCGGTGACGACTCGCCACGACGTATTTTTTTACGCCATGACGTATTCTTCATTATCCGCCATGGCAGAACAAAATCCGCCGTGGCGAGTACAGAATCCGCCATGGCGACGACTCGCCACGACCTATTTTTTTACGCCATGACGTATTCTTCATTATCCGCCGTGGCGAGTACAGAATCCGCCATTGTTTATTTTTTTTTTGCGTGCCGTGGTGCAGGTTTTATTGTCCTAGTAATACTATTCTCGGAATTATTTCATCCTCTTGTAGCGTAACGGTTAGCGCTCTCGCCCCTATAGTCAAGGCACTGTGCCGGGCCAGGTTCGATTCAGGCAAAAAACAAACTTTTTTTTTTTAAAGTTATTTTTTTTACCCGTACATACAGTGTGTGTGCGTGCGTGCGTATACAGTGTGCGTGCGTGTATGCGTGCGTGCGTATACAGTGTGTGTGCGTGCGTGCTTCATCGTATTTATTATTATTATTATTATTATTAATATGCAGGTAATAATAATAAATACGATGAAGCACGCACGCACGCACGCACGCACACACTGTATACGCACGCATACACGCACGCACACTGTATACGCACGCACGCACACACACTGTATATGCGTGCGTGCGTGCTTCATCGTATTTATTATTATTATTATTATTATTAATATGCAGGTAATAATAATAAATACGATGAAGCACGCACGCACGCACGCACGCACACACACACACACTGTATACGCACGCATACACGCACGCACACTGTATACGCACGCACGCACACACACTGTATATGCGTGCGTGCGTGCTTCATCGTATTTATTATTATTACCTGCATATTAATAATAATAATAATAATAATAATAAATACGATGAAGCACGCACGCACACACACACACACACACACTGTATACGCACGCACGCATACACGCACGCACACTGTATACGCACGCACGCACACACACTGTATGTACGGGTAAAAAAATAACTTTAAAAAAAAAAAGTTTGTTTTTTGCCTGAATCGAACCTGGCCCGGCACAGTGCCTTGACTATAGGGGCGAGAGCGCTAACCGTTACGCTACAAGAGGATGAAATAATTCCGAGAATAGTATTACTAGGACAATAAAACCTGCACCACGGCACGCAAAAAAAAAATAAACAATGGCGGATTCTGTACTCGCCACGGCGGATAATGAAGAATACGTCATGGCGTAAAAAAATAGGTCGTGGCGAGTCGTCGCCATGGCGGATTCTGTACTCGCCACGGCGGATTTTGTTCTGCCATGGCGGATAATGAAGAATACGTCATGGCGTAAAAAAATACGTCGTGGCGAGTCGTCACCGCCACGAATTAATCTCGCTGTCTCTCAAAACCAGAGCGCCAACTTAAGAGTAAAAATCTAGAAGCAACATATGCATGTGTGTGTGAGCAACGGTACAGCAGTAAACCAGTCAGTCTGGTGTTTAATACACCCCAGAGGAACAATATGGGGCTTCTCTCAGCACAACACACAATACACTGCAAACCCGGAGGTCCTTTCCTTGCAGTCCTCCTGATGCTATTGCTATATGGAAGCCAGAGATGCTCCTGATCTCCCCCAGCTTTCAGGAGCAGCGACACATGCTGCAGCTGTGCTTGTTTATGTCCTATATTTATCATCAGCAGCGTTGGGCCTTGGGTCATAAAACAAGGCACGCCTTTCTGCAAAGATTTGCCCTCGCACCTTTCCAACAGTTGGCGTTTTTCTTTCTTATGCGTCCATTTTTATGTTGAAATCACACCAAAATGGCTTGGCGTTTAAACTCTCTTATTTTGCTGCGTCATTTTATATTGTCCAGCTGTTTCTTACCTGTTTTGTAACAACGAGCCTGATGAGGTAACTGGAGGAAATGACTGTAATGCCTCTGTCTGTCTCTTTAAGCCTCACTTGTCAACACCCAGTCTAGGGAAGGGTTGTGATGGATTCACCCAGTCTAGGGAAGGGTTGTGAGGGATTTACCCAGTCGTGTTCTCTCATGTTTTGTCTTAGGAAGTCTCCACTGGCCGTGGTGATCTTCACAAAGCCAAAGAGTTTAGGACGGATACACATTTACTTGTAGTCTTGCAGCATTCACCCGTGTGATGCTCTAGATTGCTCCTCCACCACCACGGCGTGGGAAATTATTCTGACTGGCATGGGACTTGCCATGGAAAACCCAGTCTGTGGAGGGATGATTCAGCCAGAACCCAGAACCCAGAACATGGAAGCACGGGGCTGTTTCTGTGTGTGTGTGACTCGGAGAGATTTGGACTGGTCCAGCCCGTGCAAAAGAGGATGAAGATGAAGTATGCCATGTCTGCAGTTCTGTGCAGTCGTAAGATTCTGTCTCTTGCGCAGTCATATTTCAATGTTCGTTTTGTCCCACATAGTGCTACCAGTGGGGAAATAGAGAAGTGTTGTTGGGTGGTGTTTGAGATAAAGGGCTAAGTGTCATGAAGAGAGTGGAGTTGATTACAGTTAAGTTAACCACTTAAGCCCTATTTCGAAAAGGAAAATAGGAAATCGCTGTCGATTTGGCTATTTGGTCAAATGTAAAAAGTAAATGGAATAAAAAAATATTTGTCTGTGCATTGTCTGTGCATAGTTCACAATATACGGCTCAGCAAGAATATTTTCTTGCTGAGCCCAGTACCAAAATAATAAAATTGGATCAGGGTAGTTAGTAAACAGAAGGTGATCTGAGAGCATCCGATTGCTTTTAATCAAGTATCAGAGTTAAACAGTCTGTCTTTCTCTGCCTCTTTCACTCACACACGCACGCGCGCGCGCACACACACACACACACACACACACACACACACACACAGGGATAAGGTATCGCACCTTCTGCTCCTATTATAAAATATATATAAAAGTGAATCACTGAAAGACAACGTGATGGAAAGAATTTCCCCAGGTGTTCTCTGTCTCTCCCTTTTCTCATCTTTCTCTTTCATTTCCCTCTCCCCAATTAAGTGATTTCAGGAAGTGTCAGAAATCCCACACCATTTCCAGAGACCGGAGCCTAGCTCTTCTAATCTTGTTTCAATTTCCCAGATAAAATTGCTGCTTTGTGCTATCTTTTTTCCCCCCTCTAGAACAACAAGTACCCTGTGTGTCTCGGAGTTTGTTGCTCTTGGAATGCTTAGAATCACCTCCATAGCAACGGCGAGGTGTATATGTATGTGTGTGTGCAGTGGTAAATATTGACTCCAGCACCTCCCTGTTTCTAACCCCGTGTCTGTCTGTGACAGGAGGAGCACATGGGGGGGGGGGGGGGGGGGGGGGGGGGGGACGACGACACACACGCTTTTTAATCCTGAATTAACCCATTAGGCATTTACACGATTTTTCAAAAATAGCAGACCTACAAGCTCGTAGCGCACCACTCAGTGGCGCGTTATGAGCTTGTATCTGCTATCTTTCAATAGCTAAAGTATTACATAATGCTTAGTTAAAACGCCAAAAGGGGTCCACGGCAAAAATGGGTTACGCAAATGTCTTGCACAGTAAAATCCTCTGTGTGTACAAATATAGCCATTTGTAATTGTAACAATGACGTGTACAAATGTAAACAAATAGACCTGTATGGGTCTGTTTGGTTACAATTGTAAATGGATATAAACTGGACCTAACTGGATACATTAACATGCGAATTTGACCGTGTACCACCGCTGAGGGCTTATGTTTACTCTCAGACCTCCAAAAGTGGAGGGGCTCAGTGGGCTCAGAGGAGTGATTTCACGGGGTGATAAGCGCGACTCACACACAGCCCAGTGTGCACAGTACAGTATAAGTTACAGCACGCGAGAGGTTGCGCATCAGTAAATCACATTGCGTTCAGGACGTGGCCCGATGCACCGAGATGTTGGCCTCCCTCAGCCTCTTTGTAATTATTAACAAAATGAGTAACTGCATTTTCTACGGGAACTGCCGAGTGCGGACGGATATATGTCATGTCACCGTGAGGCAGTTGGTGAAACCGTCGCGAGGGGGAAGGGGTGTGTAAACATAATCCCGTCAGCCATTTCCTCATGCTCTTGTTTGTAGAAGGAGAAGAGAAACAAGGCTCGAGCTCGACTCGACTTTATATGAGCTTTCATTACAGTAACTGTACCATATAGAGTAGACAGGCAACCAGGAGGAACTCAAACCTTTGAGCTACTTCCTTCATTCACTTTGTGTACAGGTGATCTGCTTGTTGCATGCGTGTTCAGTTGACCGTGCCCCTTTTTAACGGATTTGTTGAGACAGGATGAGAGATGCGGTTGCAGGGGGTGCAGCAGCAGTTTGACTGGTATATCCAGTCTTGTCGTTTCGCGTCATCTTGCCGTTTTGGTGAGCAAGATTGAGGAATTGATGTTGATAATCTGTGTGTGGAAAAAGCAGGCCTGGATGACGCTGCGATTGGAGGCTGGTGACGCAGGAGACCAAGCCCCACCACGTTTTCCTATAATGTACTGTAGTCATTACTTTGAGATGGTATACTGCAGAAGGAATACTATATAGCCAGTGGGCCGACATCAGGATCACATGCACATGCAGATACAGGTGGCATAGACACATGCACAGAGTACATACAGTACTACACATACTATATGCTGTACATGCACACACATACTGTACATGCATGCATGCACAAACACACTCATGCAGGTACACCCAAACATGGCCTATGACTACTAATGTCTTCCCTCTTTTGGCTGAATGCTGACGCGTTCCAGCTTTTGCAGATCAATGCTGAAAGAACCAGAGGACTGAATTCCTGCCAGTCCTGTGATAGAGTCTGTTAAATCGGCCCTCTGGTTCTGATGTCTAAAGCAGAGAGACACACGGCAGGGTACTTTACCTCTGAATCAGATGGCTAAAGCATAGTGACACACAGGGCTCTTGGGTAGTTTGATCTATGCCTATGAGTTTTTCGTCTGATTTTGAGAGCCACTGTGACCGATGATTTGACTGAGATTTTTTCTATTTCGATTACTTTATAACCAGTAAGATGCGCAAACGCGGGAAGCGAACGCAGCTGAGACCCTGCAGATCATGTCTGTCTGTCTGTCTGTCTGTGTGTCTGTCCCGCTGTTACTGTATATGTGGACCTGGCCCCTTTTGTGCCCATATATGGAGCTGAGTGCACCTGGCCCCTTTTGTGCCCATATATGGAGCTGAGTGATTGCTGATGCAACACACTCCATATTTGGATAGCGGGACAGACACACAGACAGACACACAGACAGACATGATCTGCTAGGTCTCATTGCGAACGCAGTGATTGCGAACGCAGTGAGCACTTACTATGAGACCTAGCAGATCATGTCTGTCTGTCTGTGTGTGTGTGTGTGTGTGTGTGTGTGTGTGTGTGTGTGTGTGTGTCCCCTTTGTGCCCATATATGGAGCTGAGTGATGTGTCTGTCCCGCTTTTGTGCCCATATATGAAGCTGAGTGATTTGTGTCACCATGACTCAGCCATAACCAGATAAGGAGTCCCCAAAGCAGCTATACGTCCAAAACCCAAATATGTACGAGCTGCGTTCGCTTCCCGCGTTTGCGCGTCTTACTGGTAGTAAGTGCTCACTGCGTTCGCAATAATTTGCTGAATTCGAGACCATTTATCTTATAAGCAAATACATCAATAAACATAATCAGAGAAATATCCTTTAACTGAAAAAAGAAAAAAGATCAGCTTGTCATTAACAGACCATAGGACGTGTTGTACAAACGTCTAATCCAACCGATGGATCCAGTGGATGTGTACACACGTCTTAGCGCTTTTGTATCGATATAAAAAAAAACATATGTTTTTATTTATTTTTTATTTTTATTATTATATATTTTTTAGTTGGCCTCTCCTTCTACACCCTTCTACACGGCCCGGTTCTGGCGAGCCGCCCCGCGTCCGAAATGGTTAAGAAATGACAGAGTTAGGGGTCCCGTACTGTACTGTACTGTCACTGTACTGTAACACCCCAAATCATCATATATACAGTTAACATGTATGTGTGTGTTAGGCTGCGCAACAGTTGACACTTTGTTGTGAAAACCAACCAAACGCCATTTCGTGCTCGGACAGACAGACCCAGCCAGGGACAGACCCACCCAGGGACACACATAGCTGGTTGCACCACTCAAAAATCTGAAACAGCAAAAAAGCAGATATACCTGCTCACAACACATATCATGCATCATGACAACTTGTAGATTGAATTGGCTATCTTCACTACAGTATGTTATACGGCATAAGTAGTTAATTAAATAGCCTATATTTAACTTTGATTAGTCACATAATCAATTTTATTTATTTATTATTATACTTAAATAAGAATTGGGACACAGTCACATTGGCTGCAAAATAATGGACGATAATTTGTCCATTAATTGGGGTCTAGTGATGTAATCAGTCAGAGCCACACTTGGATACTGCCTTAATTATGCAGCTGTCTTTGCTGTTCAAACTTTTGGATTACTGCGGTAACGATGCAGGCATATGAGATATTTGTTTGAACTGTCCTCCTGACTTTCACTTGTATTACATTACACTAGGAATTATAAGATGTTGAAAACAGTGAAAACAAGAGACAATGTGGTGTGTAATGAATAAAATAGTGTTTTCACAAATGTGAGGAGGTCATCACATTAAGGGCAAGTGGCTATGGCAGTTTTTCGTGAAAAACTAATGCTTGAATTTTTTGCCTTTTTTATATAGGTTTTCAATGGTATACCCCAACGTTCAAACCCCTGAATTTACAATGATCCAAAATGTATATAATAATCAATTTGTAATATATTTGGATGACCCTAAGGATCATAAAAAAAACCTTGAACGATTACTATTGCAATTTATTTTGGGTCACGCCCCTTTTTGTCTTAGACTGGCCTGCCCTACAGCAGGGAGAGCACTAAGAGCATTCCTGCGTTGTTGCAGCTGGCAGGCAGGAATGAATGAATGGAATGCTTGTCCCTGGTGTTGGAAAACGCAGAGGTGGAGTGACCGACGTCAGAGCATGGAAATAGACGGTACTTCCGCGTACTGCCCATAGGGGCGGGTCTATGACCGTACACACATGTCGATGATGACGGTGACTTGAGCAGTGGATTGTGGACAGTGAGTGGGCCGGCCATAGAGTTATATGGAGAAATGCAGAGGTATAAGGAGTGACGTCGGAGGCAGTGTAGCAGTGGTAAATGGGTCTTCCGCTTGGCGAGCACACGTGAGGGACAGTGAGTTGTGCAGTGGATTGTGGACAGTGGGTAAACTTTCTCATTGTATTTTAGAGGCATGTATCACCTGTCCCATCTATCCTCCGGGCCTCTCTAGGTCCAGCACGCACGCACGCACGCACGCACGTAAAAACCACATTGAGAGTCTCTTTTACAAGTGTGAACTGGCCAAGATAAGAGGCAAAATAAGTGACACAGCTCTGCCAGTAACAATAAATACAAGACAATAACAATACGGTACCTACTACCGAAGAAGCTCAAAGGGAGAACAGGAACGTCTAATAACGCAATAATAACAAATAAAGGCTAAATATATAAAAACTAAGCAACGACATTTGCTAATAAACTAAAAAGCAAGAGAACCAACATTTGCTATACGTGAAAGCAGGAGCAATGTTTGGGAAGCGTGCCCATGGCGATCCTTTTAAAGCTCACTAGGGGAATCACAGAAGCCAGTTTGAGTCTGGTCTGTAGGTCATTCCAAAAAAGCCTTGCTTTTTTTCCCCAGCCTCAGATTTTGTTGGGGGCATGCATTTGATCTGAGTTTGAGAGAGTTTTCGACAAGTTCAAATTTAGAGCAAATGTAAAGTGGGAGATTACCAAGAATGGCTTTATATGTGAGAATATACCAATGTAGCAACCTGCGAGACGTTAAGGAGGACCAACCCACTAGGGCGTACAGAGTACAGTGATGAGTCCTATAGGGGGAGTTGGTTATGAACCTCAATGCAGCGTGAAACAAGGGGTCAAGTTTGCTCAGAGTTGAGGAACTAGCAAAGCTGTAGACAGTATCGCCATAATCGAGCTGATACAGGAAGAGGTCTGTAACCAGATTTTTGCGAGAAGCATTAGAAAAGCAGGACTTCATTCTGTAGAAGAAACTCAGCGTGAACTTAAGCTATTTTGCCAAGGCATCAATGTGGTGTTTGAACTTGTTGTCCAACCACATCCCAATATTTATACAAATCAACCCATTCAATGGATACTCCATCCAGAGTGGTGATGTTACTTTGAGGGGACATTGACTAGGCTATTTGGAGAAAATAGCATGGCATTGGCTTTGTGGCCATTTAGTAGCAGTTTGCTATTTAGCAATTAATGTATTCCAAGCGCTTAATATCAGGTTGAGGGGTCCCCAGTTCAAATATGATTATTTTGGGGGTCACAGCCTTAAAAGATTGAGAACCACTGTTTTACAGTATGTACAGCAAAACAAAAAGCATTGATGTCACCTTTTTAACCCATTTTGGGCGGGAAGGTCTACAACCTCTAGGTCTAGGTCTGCTATTTTTGAAAAATCAAAGAACGACATAGAAACATAACTTTTTGCATTCAAACAGACATTTTTAGAATCTGATCTCAGGTCAAAATGGGTTCATTTCAGGGAAGCGCAGTTTGATATGCATTAGGCCACAGACCACCTTGTGATGCGATTACTTTAGAGGATGTACAAATTTAACCAAATGGTTCCTAATTATCAACCATACAGCTGGAGACCCTTCAAGGACCCTTGCAGGCCCCTATAGGTCTATGATGAGAACCAGTAGGAGACAATGTTATATAGCATTGCAATGATATTCATTTAGAAAGATCACATAATGTATCCCAGAGGAGCAGAGATATTTTCCTTCCCTCACATTCACAGTAATGCATAATTCTTGTCGTATTTCAGCTTAGGGTGTAAAACAGGGTGAATGTCAGAGGAATAGTATGAGTGCTGCTATATAATCCCCTTTCACATGGCCTCAGTGATCTTTCATCATAGGTGTGAAAGGGGGGAATAAGGTCTGTTATTACACAGACAAACCTGTTATGCCGTTGCAATTACTAAATTACAATGGAACAACATTTGAACCGCAACGTGTAATTACAGCAATTATAGTGTTATTGTGAAAATGTGTGACCTTTAACCTGTTGCCAAAGGCATAAAAAGTGAAAGGTCATCTAGTGCAGGTGGAACTGTCTGACCATGCCAATCCTCTTGTTGGACTACCAGAGACCAATAGTAACAAGCAGGCATCTAGTGGAGGTGTTCAGACAGTTCGTCTGAACATGCCAATCCTCTTGTTAGACTACGCAACCAATAGTAACGCAGCACAAAGGGATGGGCGCCAGAAGTAGCTGTCAAGTCAGAATTCAAGCTGCAACTTGCCTCCTCTCGAAAGCAGTTTCACTATCTCTGCCTATTCTGGGTTTTGCTAAAACGCTCATGGTGTGAAAGTCTCTCACATCCGACATAATGAGGTCTGATTTAACCATTGAATTCTATTACTTCCTCTCTCTCAATAATGGAGGTTTTCCTTGTGTTTATTATTTAATTGTCTGTCCTGATGAAGGTCTAATCGACCCAATAAAGAGCAACATTTTGGCAAGTGTCTGACAGTGTGCGGGACCCTTCCTTTGTTTTTTCAAAGATAACCTTTTTAAAATATTATTTAAAAAATGGGAAGACGGGTAGGATAAAGGCAAAAAACAACATTAAAAGACTTCTCACAATTTCACATTCAACCAAATCCTGTGAGACTTGAAGGATTTGAAATCCGTTGCCAGATCTCGTGCATAATTAAGCAACCCCCCCCCCCTGAGGTAGTTTCATGTAACTCTGCCTCACATAGAGCAGGTGCTCATTGCTTACTGTATCATGGGCCTATTCTGCTTATTTTGCTTTAATTTTTATCTTTTGTTTTGAAGCACTTTGGTCAACTCTGGCTGTGTTAAAATCAAATTTGATTTGATTAGGACCTAAACTAGTGTGCCCCAGCCTTGCTAGGTGATTGCTGACACATGGGTTTATATTGGCATACATGCAGGATATTAAAATTCCCCCCAGACACACACGATGTGAGGCATGTCAGTTTCCGACTCTGTGACTTCCTTTTATTTCTATATTTCCCAGTGACTGCTAGAGGAAGGAGGAATGGAAACGCTAAGGCCTTTGCAGTCCACAACCACAGGCCACCTCTGTGTCTTGCGGACATCGCCTGCTGAGAGCTCACAATGGAGGTCTTTATTTGAAGCCGAATGTGAAGAAAGACCCTCATTCCTCAAAGCTCTGTTTTCATGTTTACATTTTTTTCTAGTTCATTCGTCCTGTCATGAGAAGCTGCTAATTTTGTTTTTCCTGATCTGGTTTTATCAAAGGAATTCATTTTTCCATTTGATGTCAGAAAATCCTCATTGTCTGTGTGCCATGTTTAATAGCATCATCATTAAAGTTGACGTTCGTTTAATCATTGTCTTAAACCCTGGCCTGGCGTACTTCTTCTGGCCTTGTCATTATAGGCGAAACTCTGAAAACAGCAGACCGACAGGCTCACGACTCGTCACATCAGCTATTTACATGTAGTATTATTATTATTATTATTATTATTATTATTATTTTTAAAGTAAAATTCATCTAGCAAGGCACTGGGCTGGGGACTGAGATGAAAAGCTTTATTTACCATGCAACCAGTCTGCAGGGAGAAGATGAGCCCACTGTGCCTGCACCAGTTGTCTTTTAGCCTGGCTGCGGGTGTCAGTGAGTGTCTGTTAACTGTGACTGTGACTGATACACTTAGTGTGATGCTTTCCCCCATTGTACTCTGGTGGAGATATCGACCCTTTGCCCGCATCGACCCCTCCTCACTATACCTCCTCTCGCTCTCTGTCTCTAGTACTGTATGTCTTATTTTTGTAGATAGATACGGCTTCCTCTTATAATATGAACTAGTTGGTACGCACAGTAGCTGGGCAGCAAAAATTGCATTGCAAAGTTAACTCCGCCTTCCTTGATTAGAGGGAAATAATCAGGACTAATGTAATAAATAGACTGTGAATTACTGTCTGGAATTCACACCATGTCTATTTGAGTTATGATGTTTTATGATTGTTTTTCTGTCTTAAAAACTGTGAGTCAAATGACTTGGATATTCTGTGCTTAATGTCTGCAAAAAATGAAAAGAAAAGAAACTGCTTACTTGCCCCCCTGAAAAAAGAATCTGGTAGACTGCTGTGAACATCTAATCCATAGGAATCCCCTCAGCTGTCTGATAAGGCACAAGAGAGCCTCCTGTCTCCCTTTTCGCCTCCTCCCCGGCGTCCCTCCTGACAGATGAGGAGGATTGAGGTGGCGGGGTGGTATATCTGACAGACGGGAACACCTGACAACACTCCACTCGTTTCCCTTGTTGGAGCGTTCTTTTTTTCCTCTTCTGTACAGTTACGGTTTCCACTGTACAGTGGTTATGTTCCATAGACATCTGGGCATGTCTCTGCCCCTGATAATGGGTGATTCAGACTGCTGCGATATGTCTCTGCATGCACCATTTTAAAGCTTGGAAATGAATGCTGTACTATGCTCCATTATACAATGGTATCGCACACCAACAGGAGCAGACTTACAAGCTCATAACGTGTCGCATATGTGAAGTATTGTATAAAGTGGCTTAAGGATTTTGTCTCATCGCAAATCTTTGGTCTGAACTGAACTAGGCTTTAGGCTGCCAGCACTGGTGTGTGTGCGTTGTAGTGTAGCTTTTCTGAGCTTAAAGACGCATTAATGAAACTGGCCTCTCATGCAATAACTGGCTCCAAACCTGGAGCCAAATGCCAATGAGATGTTGTCGGCGCATGACAGTGGCTGCCTGTGAACAAGCTAAACAACGACATGGCCATATCTCCTATTGCCTTCGGAGCTTCAGAGCCGAGGCTGTACAATGACAGTGAAAACCCTGCAACTTGGGGTTTTCTCTAAATTCTGTAGCTATATGTGACCATGATAGCAGGGGCTCCAGTCCCTAAATTATCCCCTGGCTTAGTCTACTTCCCTGTGCTGAGATGTGATTACAGAGGTCTGAGATGCTTCACGTGCCCGAGTAGGGCGGAGAGACTTGAGAGGGTTTAGATTTTTTTTACCACATAGTTTAAGTTATACCTCAACAAAATACAAAATTCTCGTGTGGCTTACCGTAGTGTACAGTTTGCAGAATTTAGAGTCGTGTCGAGTAGAGTATTAATTTAGAGCATAGCTGCCAACAGGGCTACAGCACGTAGTCCACAAGGTCACACATTGGTTCTCAAAAAAAGATTGAGAATCACTGATATAAAGGTCTATGTTGGGAATGTCCGGTTTCCCCATTTTAAACCAACTCCTACGAAACATCATTACGCCTAACAAAGACTCTGTGTTTGTCTATCGGTACTGTAGTCTCTCAAGACAGATTGTTGACAATTCAAGGAAAAGAGGGCACTGTTCCTTTATTTTTTGGGTTCTTCTTTTAGGGTCATGCTATGACACCGGAATTTAGTTGTGAGTCATATGCATTTGTGTGTGTGTGTGTGTGTGTGTGTGTGTGTGTGTGTGTGTGTGTGTGCATATTTGGTCATCTGTGTGCGTGGAAATTGCACATGTGTATGTCGGATGCTTTTCTGTGTTGGTTTGTGTGTGTGTGTGTGTGTGTGTGTGTGTGTGTGTGTGTGGTGGTGGTGGTGGGGGTCTGATGTCCGTGTGGAAAATGGGGTGTGGCAGCTGCCAGACCATCCTTTGGGAAGTGCTGGTTTGTGTGGTTCACACATGACCCGGCATCTCTGTTGGTTCAGAGCCGTGGTCTCCAATCTATCTCTGGTTTCTGCATCTGGTCTTCACACAGTGAGAGGAATTTTCTCCGGAGTTGAGATTTGCTATTCTTAGGCGATGATGATGAAACGTAGAAGCAAGCCCTCCTTTCCCCCCCCCCTTTTCTTTCCTAGTTTTCTTACAATAATGTTATATTCTTTATCAGGACTTGTATGCCAACTTTGTGCCCTTGTTTGTGACTATCCTATAGGCCTGTCTAGGCCATGGGGGGATCCAAGAGCAAGCCCAAGGACGTAGGACCACGCACCCGTAGTCTCGATGGCAACCTCAACTCCGGAGGAGGGGCCGGGGGATACCAGGCCAACACCACCCACCAACAGCAGTCCTTGTCCCCCACCAAGAGCCCTACGGTGGAGGGAGGAGGACTCCGTACCTCTCAGCCGACGGGCAGCGGCGCAGAGCTCACCCTGTTTGGGGGCGTGGACAATAACGCCGTCACCTCACCCAACAGAAGCACCCTAGGAGGTAGGAAAGGAGATTATCTTATCTAATCTTAAAGGAGAATTACATACTAAAAGGCTTTCTTACCTTTCTTTGTAGTTGTTGTTACGTCCCCACCAACGAGGTCCAGGGGTTATTTTGTGCAAAAGCTCCTTATTGGCTATTTCCCCTACCATAAGCCCTAAATTAATTGCATTGAATTGAATGGGGCTATCAGCTATGGGGTGTTGTCATGTTGTGCTAATTCGCTTATTTCCATCGCTCAAAATTATATATTTTTTGTATATATCCTCTCTTCATAATGTAAATAATATCCCAAGCGGCACACTTAACTACTTATTTCGATGGAAATAAGCAAATTAGCACACCCCATAGCCCAATTCAATGCAATTCATTGAGGGCTTATGGTAGGGGAAATAGCCAATAAGGAGTTTTTGCACAAAAAAAACACCTGGACCTCTTTGGTGGGGACGTAACGACTACAAAGAAAGAATGGAAAAATGGAATTCTCCTTTAACGAAGTATTTTGCAGTGAAGTGCCTTTTTTATTCTGTCTTTTTATTGAAAAATTACAAATAACTAAAATGACTTTTTGTAATCCCCTCTCTTTTCCAATAGGGGGCGTGACAACCTTTGTGGCATTATATGACTATGAGTCCCGAACAGCCTCAGATCTGTCTTTCAGGAAGAGTGAACGACTACAGATTGTGAACAACACGTAAGGGAATTAAATACAGCAAATAATGTAGACTTACATTTACGCCGTTCCTATGGTTACAGATGAGGCTATCTTGCGCGTCTGATATTGTTTCAGTGGGAGTTGTTTTGTTTCGAACTGACAAGTTTCTGCATACTTTCTTTCTTCCCATTCCCAAAAGCACTACCTGCATGGCTGATGATATTTTACTGGATAGATAACCAACCACAGCAAGGATGTTGCTGTTCTGCTGTTATTTTCCTGCAAATGGTGTCCAAAACAATATCCCAGAAATCCATACCATTCAATCCTAATTTGTTTTCAAAGGTGGGGCTAGCTATAATCAGTGGAGCTTCAGTCGACCATGCTATACCACTGAACCCCCAGTTGTTACGTGTCTGAAAACAAACCACTGACCTAGAAGGCATGAGGCAGAGGACAATAGTGGATTATTGGTGCATCTGGCCCTGGAGGCAGAGGCCTGGTTTGTTATTAGGTCAAATACACCCAGACTCTGTGAACTGACTATAAGATTAGTGAACCCATGTTTTACGGGTCGCCGCGTCCAAATTAGTCCATCTTTGTCTTGGCTTTCTGATTGCTATGCAATGCATGATGGTAATAATCCAATGTATCACATTTACAATGGGTGATATGCTAGCCTAGGCTTTTGTTATGATTATGCCGCCCCCCCCACCCTGTACCCCCTTTGTTTTGTTCTTAATAACCCCCCCCTTGCCTCATTATGATTTCTGCCTCCTGCCGCCTACTTATGTAGCAATTTAAATATTTCAGTATTGGCGTCATACATTAGCTGAAGCATATGTAATAATTGCTCCTGGAATAATAAAAACAGGCTGGCCCTTTGGGAGTTGAAAATTTACATTAAGCTCAAATATTAAAGTGCTTCTACTCGTGTTACAAATGTGTATTGTGTAGTCTGCCATTCTGCGTCCGCTATAAAACATGTATCTATCTCCAACCACTGCCTTCTTTGCCTTCTCCTTTTAATCTCCTTTCTCTTCCTCTGCCTTTTTCTCTCCAATCGCATGTCATCACATTTGTATTTTAGGAGGAAGGTGAACTGCAGGTTTGTAAAGCTTCTCTTGAATTGTATGTGGCTATGCTATGCTTGTGTTCCTCCATTTGTTTCTCTCTGTGTTATGCCTGCGCACTAAATCAACACTGTGTTAAAGCCACACAAGACCCCATAACTCTGTTCCAAGCTCCTTTAGTAGTCAAGGGATGTTGGCTGAAGGCTTTGCAGCACAGTAATCACCTCAAGTCGACAGCAGATAATTGTGGAATTGTAAACGCACATTAATTTTACTTGATGGTTATGATTCTTCCACTTGAATCCAGTGCTGTAAAGCTCGGGCAGCGTCTCCCTGATAAGCTGTAGCGCATACACAGTGTCCTTTTAACTCTGAAAAAGTTAAATGAACCCTCTGCATTTTAATGTGTAGGTACCATTTGTCTCATCCTGAGCCCATGACCCCAGGAACGTATGTTTGTCTATGTCATTAGAAGACTTTCAGATAGTCATTACATTCTTCACCCACTACAGTAGCTACAGTAGCTACTTCATGTGTTCTAGTTCAGCATGGACACTCCATGATTCAAACGTACCATTAAGTGTCACAGACAAGTATGAGCCGGACTAACGGCATCGGTTCAATAACCCCCTGTGAAAAAACAAAACAAAAAACCTTCACTTATATTTATCAAGCTATCAACATTGCTAGTCTCCGTTGGATCACTTATGAAGAAATACCCGTAAACATTCATTCATGCATCCAATGATGAATGGTCATTAACTCTATTTTTTTCCTTCTTTCTTTTTCACTTTGGGCCCCTTTTTAAATGTCATACGTTGTGTTTTCATAAAGCTTAACTCATGCTCCATCGCACATTGGTTAGATAGATCGGTCCTTGTCGGCAAGTTACACAGTCGTACTACAAATAATGCTTAATGCAGGTGTTGCACACCCAAAATAGCAGATCTACAAGCTCTTGTGAGCTTGTCAACTGGCTATTTTAGGCTAGCGATACCCGCTCTAGTGTAACTCAGGCTTTATAGTCGTTTGGATGTGTGATGTGTATTCTCATCTCTTCTCCACAGAGAGGGGGACTGGTGGCTGGCCCGCTCCCTGACCACTGGAGAGAGCGGGTATATCCCCAGCAATTATGTGGCTCCGTCTGACTCCATCCAAGCAGAAGAGTAAATCTTTCCTTTTTTTCTCTCTCTCTCTCTCTCTCTGTCTCTGTCTCTACTCTCCGCTATCTCTTTTATCTACTCCTTTCATCAAGAGAGCCGAAAAATGTGCAGCCTGATGCGTGATTCTACAGAGAATTCATTTCCGTATATAATCTGAATTTGACTTTGAAGTCGATGCCTGTGCCTCAGCACCAAAATGGATATTGGATACAGATAATTAATACAGATATTAATGGATACAGATATTTCTTTTTTTACACCCTCAAGAGTTGAATCAACACTCGTTTTAATGTGTATAGCTCCAGTGTTTCTTAATTCTCTGAAGGCATGCACACTTTTTGTGTACATGATGCTTAATTACTTGCGAATTTAATAGACCACTGGTGTGGTCTGGGGACCCCCAGGGGTCCTTGGGGGGGGGGGGGGGTTCCATGGGGTCCCCAGCTAAATGCTGATAGTTAGGAACCAAAAATGAACCCTTACAAGTTTGTAACTTAAAGTGTACAAATGGAACCAAATGAACTGTTACAGGTACTTTCGGTGGTTTTACATTCTCAGGGCTCCATCTTGCGCCACCCTTATCCCTTATCCCTAAACAAAAGCAACAAAAGGGAAAAATTAGTTTAGGGAATAGGTTTTAGGGGAATAGACCTCAGAGTTATATGAACACTGAACATTTTACAGTGTAGATTAGAAGTACAACTTAGTCTGTGGCTTAATGCATATCAAAGTGGGGGTCCTTGACATTAAAAAGGTTGAGAATCACTGCATTAACCCTTCAAAGCCCGGATATAGTTCTACTTGCAAAAAAGAGATTTCAACCTTACTAGGTTACGAGGAAAATATGTAAAAAAAAAAATCATAATTTACATTTGGGAAATATCTTTCACAATAATATATAAAACATGTTCTAGACATTCTGATGATCACAAAATATATATATATATTACGTTCCAGTCCAGTCCAGAGATTTTGAAGTTGTGTGAATTTCTGCCTCATAATCAATGGCATTGTAAGACTAAACAATGAACATCAATGATGATGTTTAGGTGAAAAAAGAACAGAAAAATAAATAAAATAAATGTTGCCCAAAAGCATCGCTGGGGGCCGGAAGGGTACCATAAACTAAACTAAACTTTTAACAGCTGTATTTTCTCTTTGCCTTTGCCTACTGCACCGCCAGTCATCTCAGATTGACTGTGGAGTCCAGGTAAGCAGCTGTAATGCTCTATAGCTGTCGGGACAATAGCATTTATTTTCAATCGTGCACTTTTAGAGGCCATTGTCAACGACTCTTCCTCTAGCGTTACACTTTCCTCTCGCCTTCCCTTTCACGTGCACGCGGCCTGTTACCAATCCTTTACCCCCCCCCCATTCTCCCTCATCCTTCCTTTTCCCCCGACCTCCCTGTCCTCACTCCACCCTGCCTCTCCGTCCTCCCCTACCTGTCCAACCCTCCTGCCTCCCTGACGTCCCTCTTCTCCCTGCCTCCCTAGGTGGTACTTTGGCAAGATTACACGCCGAGACTCGGAGAGGCTGCTGCTGAGTTTGGAGAACAGGAGAGGGACTTTCCTCGTGAGAGAGAGCGAGACCACCAAAGGTGAGTTTGATGCCTCTGTCTGGGGAAAATGGGAGAAGGTGGAGGGGCGGGTCACTCTCTCCAGCATCCATCCTACATCAGTTTGACAGTATCAATGATTATATGGCTGTTACAGAAAGCCATTAGCATTGTTCACATACTCTCCATTCACACGTATAGTATGTGTTGTTGAGGGGAACTACAACATGCCACTACAAAAGGTTTATTATTCCGCTGTGTGGTTCCCTGCTGTGTAATTATTGTGTACTGTGTGCTGCTTGTCATCTGTGTGGTTGTTTGGGTTCACAAGGGAGATGGGAGAAAAGGTTTGATGTGCTGCATGTGCCACACAGCCTGGAGGTGATATAGACAGCTGCTGTGCTGACTAAGGCACACTCGACTCCCCAAGGACTGACTGACTGTGTATGTGTGCGCGCGTGTTTCACTCACTTTTTCATGCATTTGCGCATGCATGAATGCATGCACATGTGATGAGTGGAGTACAGGATCCATGCTAGTAGTTCATGTTTGTGTGTTTGCACGTGATAATACATGTCTGTGGCATGTGTGGAGACAGGAGAGGGTTTAAGGGGTTGCTGCTGTAGACTCAGGGAGTGGGTGGCTGCGTAGGAGCAGTGGGGGGAGGCCTTTGTTAGGGGGGGTGAGCCAAATGGAAGTAGGTCAGTGTACAGTCACAGGTCCATATCGCCCCTGTTCACACACTGAGAGAGGGAAGAGGCATGGCCCTGGGACTGCTCAGAGACGAGACTGTCATGCCAATTCACTACAATGAGGCTGCCACCTGGTGGTGGGATCATTGTTCACTCCCGGCTTTCAGTCACTGAGTGTTTCTCCCCAGTGTGTGTGCATGCGTCTACTTATTTTCCCTTGGATCATGACGCAACTCCCCATATAGGCCATGCAGATTTCTGCGTGACTAGATTTTTCCCCATTTTGCATTCTCTTCAAAACACTCTTTTATTTTGCTACTCCTCCTGCAGATTTTGTCCAATACTCTCATAAATCGCTAAATCGCTCTGGAGTCATGCGAAGAACATGTCATACAGAGTTGTAATAATGCATACCAATTGGATATATTTGGCTTCAAGGGGAGGGGCCTATGTTACAAAGAAAAAGCCAAACATCATAAACACATCGTCTGATTTAGATCCGACAGGGTTGCCACAAATTTGACAATTGTCAATTTTTCAGCAAAAAGCAAATATTCTAAAGAAAAGGAAAATGAAGATTTTCTTTCGCACATTTTAGAAGCAAATATATTTTATTCAATAAATTGGCTGACTGTCAATATGGTTGTCATGATTACTTTAACCCATTAAGACCGGGAATGCTGCCGTATCTGTGTCATCTTAGCTTTTAACCAGTTTTACCATTATTTTTAAACTTTAGCTGTTGAAAAATAGCAAATCTACAAGCTTGTAGATCTGCTATTTTTTTTTTATCGTGAAAACCATGTGCAAATCTTTAAACATACATTCTTTCACAGCGAACATTTTTTCTTTGCTTCTGGGATGTCCCTGGAACAACATATGTTCAGATGGGGCTCGGTGGCCAAATACATATAACTTTTGACCTTGACATTAAATAGTTTTATAGATTTAATAGATTTAGAAACATAGTTTTTGTTTCAGAAAACTGGTCTCAGGTTTTAACGGGTCTATCTGTTCCAGGTGCCTACTGTTTGTCTGTATTGGACTACGACAACACCAAAGGGTTGAACGTGAAACACTACAAGATCAGGAAGCTGGACAGCGGGGGCTTCTACATCACCTCACGCACACAGTTCAGCAACCTGCAGCAGCTCGTCAATCACTACCGCAGTGAGTTCACACCACAAAGTCTACAGTCTAGTCATTCTGAATGTTTTTAATTTCACTTTCATAATATGCTTTTTAGGCCACAGACCTCCCATCCTCCTAAACCGCTTGCCCCAGCTAATTACTCACCACCTTGTCTTACCATTCTACTGTTTTTATTGATTTTGCTCCTATTTTATTTTGTTGTAACTTGTAATCTAAAAAAGGTCTGCATTGCATGAGAGATGATGATATTTCAGAAAGCAAAATGTATTTTTGATGGTATTTAATGTACCAAGTAATGAACTACTGCAAAGAGAATCCTTGCGATTGTGGGTGGGGGGTGGTTGGGGATTGAGTTTTATTTTTTATTTTCATATTTGATATGTCTAATAAAATTGGACCGTATACGTTCTTTCTTCCTGCCGTCTCCCAGAGCATGCTGACGGGTTGTGTCACAGTCTGACCGAGGTGTGCCCCGTCCTGAAACCACAGACCCAGGGTCTGGCCAGAGACGCCTGGGAGATCCCCAGAGAGTCTCTCCGCCTCGACGTCAAACTTGGACAGGGGTGCTTCGGAGAGGTCTGGATGGGTAAGGCATAGCTTGTGCTGTGACATATTACTGTCTTGAGTTGATACCATGTAGAAACACTATCTAATTTGCTTTCTTAGTCTTGTGCTCTGGAACCAGACCATTGGAAATGGCATTGTTAACACTCCCATTGTCCGGGGTTATTTAATCCATTAAATCATAGCGCCCAATCGATTTATAGCAGCGGAGCACTTTTACCGACGGACCGGATGTTATCCCCGATGTGGATGTAGCAGCTAAAATGTAACCAAAACACTCTTCGCTTCGTCCTGGGCGCTGGGTGTTACTAATAGAAAGGACGTTGAATTTCGTCCTGGGCGATTAGGGTGTTGACTAACTCTGCCAACACTATGCAATTGTCAAGATTGTCATTTTGACCTTGCTCTAGAGTCTAGAGTGTGACCTTGTCCTTTGAACTTTTCATGAGAATCTGACCCATCTGAACTTGATTTTTACATTGACCTTTGACCCTTTTGACCCTTCAGGTTGGCTTATTGATCGTTTTAATCAGAAGATTGATCTTGATCAAATGTAGCGGTTGGTGAACAAAAGGTGTTTGTGCCTGTTTCAACAGGAACCTGGAACGGTACAACACGTGTGGCCATCAAGACACTAAAGCCTGGCACCATGTCTACGGACGCCTTCCTCCAGGAAGCCCAGGTCATGAAGAAGCTGAGACACGAGAAGCTGGTTCAGCTCTATGCCGTGGTGTCGGAGGAGCCCATCTACATTGTGACGGAGTACATGGGCCAAGGTATATATACGTCATTATAATGAAGTTGTGCTCAGTGTTGTGAACTTGTAGATCTGCTATTTCTAGCAACAACCCCAGCATGGAACAAAGAATAAGCGGAAATCATAGCGATAGCAAACCTTCAGACATTAATGCAAGCAGGTGGAAAAGTGTATTTAATTATGAAATATGTATTATTTATTACACAAAGACTCTATTTTGGCTGATGTTTTTTTTAAATCTACTGTACACTAACAGGTAGCTTACTGGACTCCCTCAAAGGGGACATGGGGAAAATGCTCCGCCTCCCTCAACTGGTAGACATGGCCTCACAGGTCAGCACAAAAGATTTTGTACGACACTGCATGATATATAAAGTGTTTCTTAACCATACTTAATTCGTTTTTTCTGTCTCTCATATACACAACTTGTCCCACCCCTTAGATTGCCTCGGGAATGGCTTATGTGGAGAGAATGAACTATGTGCACAGAGATCTGAGAGCTGCTAATATCCTGGTGGGAGACAATCTGGTGTGCAAGGTGGCTGACTTTGGTCTGGCCCGCCTCATAGAGGACAACGAATACACTGCTAGGCAAGGTAAGACCACCGGAGGGCGCTGGTTAGCTTTAATTTATTTATTCATACTTAATGTTGTGATTAGTGTGAGGTCAGGGTCATCATCGCACTGTTGCAAAGAAAGATGAACATGAACCCCTAGAAAGGTGCCATCAATGCTCACCTAGAACGGATGCCGAGCAAAACTGAACATTTTTCAGCATGTTGGGCTTAAATTAGATGTTGAAACAACCGCGTTTCATCTATATAGACGTTTAAAAAACGGCAAAAATGTTGACACTATAGATGTTCACTTTTAGACCAGTTACAGTATATCCCGGTTTTAGACAGACTATTGCTCAAATTCTGTCTCTCAGGCACATCATCACAGAAGTGATGATGAGCCCGGAGTACCATTTCATCTGCTCCATGCAAACGAGGCTATGCACACAACACACATGCTAAGTTAATAACCGCAAATGGTGAAACGAATAGATTTATGATCACAGCTGGGCTTCTACAAGGGGATATATACACCAGCTAGCTCCCTTCCTGTTAATAATGTCATTGACTTCACACTGCAGAGAACCATAGTTGGGTGTGGAGGCCAAGCTTAGATTTACCATTAACTCCAAGGAGGTCAACATGGCATCCAGCGAATGCAGAGATAAATCAGGGAATCATCGCACAAGAAAGCCGAGAGCTGAAGGATGTCAAGGACTACAGTGTTGTATTGGTTGCTACTGTAGTCACGCTGTAATTGATGACCTACTTAAGTCTATGACTCCAGTGGTTGCTCTTTTGCCATTTCAGACGCTGTTAGTAGCATAAATTCCATTGAGATGTTTTGTCAGGTTAACGGAAGAACAACAATGCCTCCCCTTTCCAGGCCCATACCATTTTATATAACAGCGAGGCGTAATTACAGCATAACATTCCCACCTGGGAATGTTGGTGACAAATATTGGTGACCGAGATAACAGTGAGACTGGAGGTTGTGTTTCAGTTTGAAATTACTTGAACTTGAACCGTATGATCGGCTTGAAATGCAAACGCTTTTCACAACTCGTCCCAAGATGAGTCCTTCCCTTACATTGGCAACAATACCATATGTAAATGGTTGTAAATGTACAAAATCTACCGACAGCTGTCATCTTAAACAGCATAGTACACTTACAGTGTACTATGCAAAATGAGCACTTTACATTGGATTAATTCCTTTGTGTTGTTACTTTGGATTTGATTATGTTTGTGTGTCCATGTGATATGATAACATTGAACAGCAAATGTGAAGTTTTTATTAAGCATTTTTCATTTTCATTACAATTCCCCCATCGCCCCACCCTCCCCAAGGTTCCAATTATCATTGCAACAAGAACAGACATTTCATCAGTTAGTTTGACATTTTACAATATATAGGCATCCTGGCTGGTAGACTTATAAATAAAGATTGAAAAGTAGGCATACATACATACATACATACATACATACATACATAGTTACATACCAGTACATACATACATGTCAATGTGAAGTTGATGATAAAATTGCACATACTGTACTTCTCTCTTGTTTATCTTTTTATCATCAGTTTCCTCATAGAGTAAAAAAACAATGCTAGTTGTGTCACACATACTTCTCTCTTGTTTATCTTTTATCATCAGTTTCCTCCCATAGCGTAAAAATATGCTAGTGTCAAAATATGAGATGGTTTCATAAGCCTGTGCAGTAATATTGTTTGCGAAACAGACCCAGTGGCCACGATCATCGGTTCTTTGGTTATTTTTATAGAGATTACAATATGATATGGGTGTGTTTGTCAGGGGCAAGTTTAACAAGATGAACAAGTTCAGAATAGGTATTGTTATACAAACACGCACGAACGCACACACACACACACACACACACACACACACACACACACACACACACACACACACACACACACACACACACACACACACTCTCTTTGTGAAATGGGAGGGCCTACAGTATATGGGGAGTTGCATCATGATCAAAGGAATCCAAGGGGTGTACATTTTAATCTACTGTCCAAAAGTGATATGCCAAAATGCGAAGCAAGCTGAGTACTAACACAATGTTTTCACACCCAGTTTTAGTTTAGTTTTAGTTAGGTTTTAGTTAACTCGAATAACCTTGGTCTGACCCCATAGACTACATAGTTCAAGTATTTATTTGATCGACCAAAATATCAGCTTTTTGATGTGCTTTGGCTGCATGTTTTATTTTACTATATATTTATTTGATATAAAAAACACCAAATATGTAATTGAAATGCCTAGGTAGATTTTTGTTTCCTGTCTGCCCCTGCCTTTTCCCCAATGAAGTTAGTTGGCATGATGTAAAGAAACAATGTGTTTGTCTCAGACGGATGGAGTTCCAACTTGTGTCTTTCATTGTTGTTGTAGGGGCCAAGTTTCCCATCAAGTGGACCGCACCTGAGGCCGCGCTGTACGGACGCTTCACCATCAAGTCTGACGTCTGGTCGTTTGGTGTTCTGTTGACCGAACTAGCAACCAAAGGCAGAGTTCCATATCCGGGTATGAATACATTTTTCTGTATTCTGATCCCTGGGGATCGAGGGGAAATGTTTTTTTTCTGTATTCACTTCACCTAACGAGCTGTTAATGGTTGGGTGTCTTGCTCAGGGACACTTACTGTATGGACTTCACCCATTATCAATAATATTTGTATTATATACAAAACAAACCCAGACAGCTCAGCTCAGAGACGTTATGAAACAAAGGACAGATATACTGTACGCACATACACATACCTACATTGGGCCATAAAATAAATAAATAAAAATACAAAATATATATGGACACATTGTTTGGTGCTTGACCGTCTAGATGGGTGAACAACTACGCTGAGAAAATTAAATTGAAATAATAAGACAGTAATAGTATTAATACCCACAGCAGAAGGTAAAAAGTGAATTAAAATAAAGTAAATAAACAAGGAATGATGATCCTATACAATACATCAAGGTTAGTGGTATCGCTTCTGTCAAGGAACCCTATGGTCAAGGTGGCAGCTAATTGAGTGCCAATAAAACGTGAATATGGGTCCCATACTTTATAGAAGGCATCTGTTGTGGAGCGTGACTTGGTCCTCACTAATGCTCATTATAATATGGTAAAATAATTTGTCTACTCGGTCTGTGTCTCAGAGGAGGGCTGTGTACATTTCAGAAACCCAGTGACATCATCAATGGGAAATCCAAGCTAATAGAAACGTCCGGCTTTCTATTCCTGGAAAGTTAGCATGCTAACTGAACGAAAGTATTTGTTCTCACGTTAATACAAAAGGTCAAACGATGATGTCACTCTGGTAGAGGGGTTTCTGAAGTGTCCACAGCTCTTCTATGAGACATAGACTAAGTAGAAAACAATTGCACCATTTTATCATGAGCATTAGTGAGGTCCAATTATATGAGCTGCAGGTCAAAAATGGGTAAACACATACTGTACACCGAGCAAGCCAATTAAGGGTTGAACCAGTGACCTTCCCGATCCCCAGGCAGCCTCTCTACCATCTCAGCTATGGCTGCCTAAAATACAACATTGTGCATCATTGTGGTCTATTTTCTTGTGCAGGTATGGTAAACCGGGAGGTTCTGGACCAGGTGGAGCGTGGCTACAGGATGCCGATCCCCGCCGAGTGCCCCGAGTCCCTTCATGAGTTGATGCTGACCTGCTGGAGGAAGGAGGCGGAGGAGCGGCCCACCTTTGAGTACCTGCAGGGCTTCCTGGAAGATTACTTCACGTCCACAGAGCCCCAGTACCAGCCGGGAGAGAACCTGTAAATGGGCAGTGTGTGTGTGTGTGTGTGTATGCACGTGAGCATGTAAAATGCTTTAGAGCACATGGTCATGAAGGTATGCGTGTGCACAGGCATGTACTGTATGTATAAAGCTAAATTTAGAAAAATAGCTGATCTACAAGGTCACAAGGTCATCATGATATAAAGACACCTTGTGAGCTTCAGCGTCGGCATGCGATGTCATCGTTCAAACGAAGTACAAGTCAAGCTTAAGAAGGGGAGAAGAGTTGGGTACGATTTAATGACATCAACCTCTCTGGCATCTGGGACCGCCAGCGACGTAAAACAAAGCAATCAACCACCTTCAGTACCTGCATCTTTCTATCATCACTGTCACACTCTGCATGGTGTCGGTCAGTTCTGAGGACTATGAGAACAACGAAGAAAAGACAAGATTATTCTTTGACGTACAGGAGGACTTTTTCCCCTCATGTTTTTGTCAACAGACCATGCCTCATTCCCTCGTGTTTGCAATTTTTCCTCATGACACATCTTGCTCATGCCTTCTTATGTCTGTGATGATTCATGTGATTGACTTTTGTGGTTAGTCAGGCTCAACACGTTACAGATGCAACAAGGGAGGAATCAGTGAACCCAATGCACACCGTGATAATATGGAGTGTTGTTTTAAAGGTGCTGATTATTTGGTTTGTTTCCTGGTCTAAACTACAGCAGGGCAAATATGGCAGACTCTCACTTACTCAATAAGGCTCACTTTATAGTACACCATGATGTAAGCAAGGCTGCTGCAAATAATAACATGGTAATGGGGTTGTTGAATTTCAGTTCACGATAATATAATACAAAAAGAATTATGCACATTGGCCTAAATTTAACACACCCATTATGAATTTGATTGGATGCAATTACATTGCTTACTACCGTGCAATATCTTTAACCTTCTGTAGGTTTGAAGAGGAACTACAAATTTAGCTTAGAGTTTCATACCCTAAACTCGTTACTTAAATTAACACTCCAGGTTTCGCTGTGCAACACCTGAATGAAAGCTTCACTTCGGGATATCCTGTTTTTCAGACATTTAACAAATGTATACTGTGTATTAGTCTTCCTACACTGTAAAGTCCTGAGTGTTCATTTAACTCTACGAGTGTAAAACTATACCTGTGAGCGTACGTACGAAAGGTTAAATTATCAGGATTTTACAGTATGTTTATTTCTACAGAGTGACTCTTTGGAACCTTTCTATTTACGATGTCTCGGATGTTCTATTTGAGATTAATCACGTTATCAAACCTGGATCAACTGGAATAATGTGTATGTTGGCTCATTATTGGCATTATTTAGGTCTGTTTGCTGACTGATGTGAGGTGTAGCATGACGGTGGTTCTCAACATGGCCCCTGAGGGGGTTCCAGGGGGTCCCCAGTAAAATGAGGATTTATAGGAACCAAATGGGAACTCTGATTGTAGTTGTACACGCTCAGAGTAAACGCGGAGCATTTTACAGTGTAGATTGGAGTCCCAGAGGTACACATTTAAATCATATGAAATGGGGTCGGTGGCCTAATGCATATCAAACTGGGGGTCCTTTAAAATTAAATAAGTTGAGAATCACAATCATTCAGGTGTCCATGTCCCTGTATGTCCTTCTGGCTTACCTCTGATAGCTTTCACTAGCCAGCCTATAGGTTTAACACTGTGACCAGTGTACAGTACAACACGATGAAGAGAGAGAAAAGAGGGACTGTTTCTCTTTATGTAATGTTGTTTTTGGCTACTGATGACTAATACTTCTCAGGACAGAGAAGAATACAAATCTGCAATGTAGTTTTGTGCTAATGAAAACATTTTTTTTTTTTACTCTTCTATTGTGTACAAAATGTATTTTTATGACTGACATTTTCTTACAGTGCAGTAAAGGGCCCTGTCATTTCTAACTTGATGATGATATACAGTACTCCACTGGTTTGTGAATCCTGTGTCCAGTACTAGCTATGGATTAGAATCATGGTTTGCTTTCAGGCATTCAGATAAAAATGAGTCTCTTTTCAGACTCTGCCTCCACGACGAGCTTATAGTGAGCTTTAAGTAAGAACTGTTCAGTACAGATTTGAGTGAGCATGATCTTACTCTAGGCATTATAATAGTGATGGTACTGAATACAGCCTATAGGGGGCACTGAAAAGCCACCCCAAGTCTATGTATGGCTTTAGGAAATAAATTGGCATCTTATCAAAATTGTAAATATATCCTCAATGAAAATATTTTGTACATGCTCTCTATTATAATTTATTCATTTGCAAAATACCCCACCCCCAATGGTTTATCGTTTTGTGACCATTTTACCATCCATTTAATGTTTATGATAAACCCTTTGTGAGTAACTGAAGTAGCCTACAAGTACAACATACTGTATGTGTATATAATAATTACAAGAGAGCATCATTTTCTTGAGACAACAGTTTTTTGTTCATATTTCAGTGAAATGTAGCCTGGGACATTTACATGAGTGGCGCATCTAACCACTCAACGCATAGCTTTTTAACAAAAGCTTAATTTATGCTCCATCGCACGACATGGTGTTGCTTGCCAAAAAGAACTGAGACTCTTGCTAGAACTAATAACTCTGCTACAAATATCTTTACACACCACAACCTATAAATAAAACCACTAATGTTTACATAGCCTATATATGGAAATCTTCTGGGATTTTTGGGCACTTTCACAGGCTGATAAATGAACAGCTAATGAGCTGCCTTCTTGTGTACAGTTGAAAGAATTATGGTTTATGCTGACGACGTCATCAACTTGCATGATGTAAATGCTGTATTTTTTTTTTATCCTGATATGACCACCTTTTCATGAACCACTATTGATTCAGCTTATCGTCCTCTTCAGATGAGATTGTGTAGCCTGTATAGCCTATTTAGATTTTCTTGCATTTATCTTTTTTTTTTCAACCGGTCTGATTTCATGAAACGGATGCAAGAAAAAGGGTTTAATATCCTAACCAGTCTCGTTCACACTGACCATGATCATGTGAGGTTCTAACCAGCCTGTATTAGTCTTGTTCACATTGACCATTTATGTATGTGTGGGGTGGGGGGGGGGGGGGGGGGGGGGCTGGGGGGATTCCAGATATTCCTATAGGCTACTGTATAATATACTATACTTAAATATATTATATGTTATACAGCCGTCAATAGAAATAAAAGGAACTTTCGGACAATTAAATCTAGTTTATACCCTACTGTATATTGTTCAAAAATAAGATTATAATGTTTGAATAAAATATGTAGCCTATATTGCCAAATGTATTCTGCCACACCCTGACTTTTTGTCTTAATTAATAAAGACACATTTAATTTTCCTTTTGAATTACCAGCGTTTTGTCTTTTTGAGCCTCCCTACAGTATAGTCCCTATAGTAGGCCTATATAGTGAATAAAACTGATCTAAGAGCAGCATAACTTAAAAGGATTTGAATATACTTTCATTTATATATATTTCATTTATATGTTTGGCCAGCTGTGAGTGTAAAATAACTGCCTTCCTGGAAATGGAAAGTTATCACATTGCTTGCTTATGTTAGGATAAATATGAAATATCTTGCATCAAATTAAGATGGGCCTATACTGATAATGAATAAGGTTTCTGTAAGTCCTTAGTTTTGAAACCTGCAGGCTATTGCCAGGGCTTAATTCAACCGGTCAAAATACATCATCTTAAATAAACAGTTCACCACACGAATCCAGGATGTGAAGTAATTTCCTTTAAAACTGTGCCACATACACAGTGTACTGTATCTTTCGCCCTCTCTGACTCTTGTCTTAGCTCATCACGTTAAGTGCAGTGTGACGAGTGTGTGTGTGTGTGGCTAGCCTTATATCAACCTGCTGGCTGCCGCCTATCATCACGTGTGAATTGTGTTTGCGCTGTTACCAGAAACCCCCGGAAGGGAAGAGCTGTGCAATGCATATTGGCCATATGGACGCAGGTGAGGGAGAGGGAGCGTTCGTTCTCTTATCTGTGGGGAATTCCCTTTAGCCCTGTAAAACAAAAGAAAGAAGAGATGGACGAGGCACAGATTCATCCTCACTTTAAAAAAGGTAATGTAACAATCTTTACAAAAGATAAGTAGGCTACCCAAATGTAGATTATTATTGTTTGTACATCGCACTGATCGCAGTGAATAGGCTAATTGCTTACTGTATGTCTATTGTGCAAAGAAATACGTGTAGGCAGCTATACTCTGCTACTCTGACTGCTGTGCTGTACTTTCTTAACGAATATTGGCTGTCGCTCAGCCTGTCATTCGAAAGATAGAACTGAATCACAATAGTTTATCTCTTATGTTACAGTTGATGTAACGCTTGTAATAGACTAACTACACAACACTGTTGTGACTTCTGTACAAACCTTATCCACTTCCTCTCATTGTAGGCGTCTATAGCCTTAAATGTCTTCGCCGATGGATTATTAGGACCCATAAAATTATACTGCAGTGTTATGAAGTTAAATTATAGGGTTAAGGTTCCTTACTCGCTGAGTACTGTCGCTGCCTGTAATGTCTCTCATTTTGCTCTCAACTTTTGGTTAACCCACGCCCCTTTCGATCTACCAGCCCACATGTCATCAATGTCATCCTGAATGATACACACAGCTTTTCCAGGACCTGCAGGACCACCATCATTATCAACTAGGTAAGTGAATTAATCTATTCACATGGTGAAGGTATAGGTTTATGTAGTACAGTAGGCCTACACAGTATTTACAGAATCGCTCATTCTAAACAAAGCACACAACACAAAATGGCATTGCACACAAAATAAGAATCGTCATAGCTATTTGTACCAATGTCTCCAAAGGGATGACGGCATTGCACAATAAACTACAGTCCGACAGCAGTATAGTAGTAATAATAGATTTAGTGAGAAGCATGCAGTTAAAGTGAGTTCTTCTTTCTCAGAGCAGGACTGGACATGTTCTTAAGGAATCCCGCTGATTGTTGTATGATATTTTTGGAATTCTTATTGACACCTGGTGCAACTATACGTTGTTTTACCTTTGATGCCGGCGTCTGTAACATAACATAACTATTTAAGTCAGGTCAGGTCAGGTCCTAGAAGGCGTTCCCAGATTCGGCCTCAGGCATCAATGGGTTAACATTTTGCCAGTCGGATGAAAGCAACTGCGTGTGTTTATCTCCTCCTGGTTCCTACCAGATGATGCTTGCATGTATTGACATGTGAGACTAATTTCAGGCTTTCCACTTATTCAAACTGTGTGTCTTCTGCTTCTGAAAACTAAATTACGTTAACATTTAACAGTTTCAAGTCTCCCAGCTTGTTGCACCGCTTTCAGCATGGTATTGGACTTTCATCTTTATACAAGCCTGATATGACTGCACTAATCATTTTAGATAACTCTGGCATGTACTTTGGAGATAATGGTGCTCGGCTGTAGTATTGACAATAATTCAGCGTTTAATTTAGTTTGTGTGACCTGACCCTTCTTACTGTTGCTTGCTTGGAATTATTAGTGAGTGATTTCTTATCTGACTGAAGCTCATTCGACTGATTATTCTCTAGTTGTGAAAGACAATAGAGACGTGAAGCTGGTAACCTTCAGGGTGTTTCCTGAAATGCTAACCTTCAGGCCAGTTAAATGTCAGTGTGTGCAGCACAGTGCAGGAAACAGTATGAATGCTGTCGCATATGACAGACAATAAAATAGCAGAAATTCTGTCACCTTCACTTCACGGATTCTTATTTAAGTCAGTCCTGGGGATATTCTTTTTCTTATGATCCAAAAAGGAGAATGGCAAAACTGTGCTTGAACTAGTTAGAAGAGCCTATTTTTCCTTCAGGTCGGAATTTTAAAAGGTCTCAGACATAGACGCGTGCACACACGCACACACACACACACGCACACACACACACACACACACACACACACACACACACACACACACACACACACACACACACACACACACACACACACACACACACACACACACACACACACACACCATTTTATTCTGTTAATTGTAGGGTCTGTGTCTGTTGCTGAGGGCAAGAGGATGCAGGACAGCTCACAGCAGCAGGGAGTTGGTGTGAGTTACATTTTAGCATCAGGAAGGAAGGTCTGGCCATAAGTTATAGGAAATGCTACTTTAGAACAGTCACTATGACAGACTCACGCCTGTGAGTTGTTGCTGATGTGGTGTCAGAATGTGTCAGAATCTGCAGCGCGATAAACAGTGTAGTAGTTGTATGGATGGAATATGTTTTTGCTGATGCCGTTTGATCATAATATCATTTTTTATAAGTAACGTTTTCTCAGCAATTTCTCTCTTTTTGGCCAAAGCTGTAGCTTTTGGGAAACTATATAAACTGTTAGTCCCTGTAATTCAGCTAGCCACTATTGGGTTTCCATTGCATTGACAGGTCATGTAAGTTTTGATTCCTTACTCAAGTTAATTCTCTCATAGTGCTTGTCTTGCCTCATTGTGTACAGTATATGTTGAGTATTCACTACAGATTTCTGCCTTTGACTTTGCCCTTGTTTTATAAACTGACTCCACCTATTGCAAATATTGACTGAAAATGTTCAGTGTTATTGCTAACCCTTTGTATGCTAAATAATATTGCAAATGGACGTTCTCATGTGCATGAGCATCTATTTGTCCCCCTTATCCCATGGACCATACAGTAATTTGATGTATCATACTTTCACAAGCAGCTAAAGAACTTTGTATGGTTGTTTGGTCGTGTGGCCGTACAACCATAATTTAAAATGGTTCATCCTGCACAATGTATAGTTTCAGAATTGACATCTTAATGTACACAAGTTCTGAGGAAGATCCTGGTGGCTCGAAACGTTACCTGAAAAGAAATTGTATTGATGCACAGATTAAAAAAAAAAAAAAAAAAGTTTTGATCCGTCACCCAACCTAGTAGGATTTGGGGGCGATATCTCATTTGGGGGGCGATATCTCAAACCCTCACCCTAACCCTAACCTCCCACGGGGCAGCACACCTAAACCTAACCTTAACCCCCTCCCAACCCTTAACGCACCCCTCACCAACCTTAATCCGGTCATTTTAACGCACCCCTCACCAACCTTAATCCAACCAATGCTATGTCTAACCAATGCTATGTCTATCCAATGCTACAGTATGTCTAACCAATGCTATGTCTAACCAATGCTACAGCATGTCTAACCAAAGTATGCCTCCCAGGATTTGGATGTGCGTGTCTTCTGCCTCCTTTGCAATAGTGACATTGCAAAGCATGCAATGTAGCTAAGGCAAATTGAGTCAGTCAGTCTCAATGTACTAAAACAGTTTGTTAAAAGAAAACAAAAACTAGCACGGTTTGTGCATTTCAATCATGACTAATCTGGCAGAAAAACAAACTGATAATAGATGTAATGGTTGGTATGGACCATGGTAACTGGTCTTGCACGCACATTCTGCGTTCACAGAGGTGTCATGTTGAGTCAACCAGTATTGAGCAACTGCCTTATTTATTTACCATTCTAAAATGTCCCTAACCATTGTAGAGTGATACATTCTTTCAAAAGGAAGCTGCTGAAGTTTAGATGCAGATCTGCATGTGTTGCATATTGCAATACATGAAAAAAAACAAAAATATAGCAGTGTCATTTCCCCGCCTCGACACTGTTCAACCTAGTCCATTCCTAACTACCGTAGACCAGTGTTTCATGTGTGCTTTCAAGTTTCCATTACACTACATGCTCTAGTCTACCACCTACTGCAAATAATGCCAGACAAGTCCTGAGGCGCAGAGTGAGGATGACACATAATCCGTAGGCGTGGTGTTGAGTGGTAATAAAGTAAAGATATATAGAAGGACATACAGTAGGAACAACTGGGGAAGTTAGCGATGACTCAAGGCTTTGAAGGAAACCAGGTAATGAGGAAGATTTCCACTTTTAAAGCTCTGTGCTATAATTACGAGGGGGAGAATTTCCCGCGTCCCTATTATCTAATGCTTTGTCAGACTTTTGGATCTCCCCCGCAGATATAATGACAATCCCATGACATACATTTAAGAGTCTGTTTTGGATTATCTAACCATTTAAACCTATTTTATCTTCATCTATCCATCTATCGATGCTTTCTAAAGCTTTACCATATATAGTAAAACCCTTACTGAAAGAGTAAAAATGTAACTACATTTTGTATGTGATGTATAATTTGATAGCTTATGATTTAACATAGGTCACATTGTCATAAATCTGGTCAGATTAGGTGGCCGGGAAGCTAGGTCTGGGAAGATCTCACTCAGAGATCTCACTCAAGGAGACCCATTCAGTCAGACAACTCAAGGAGGATGTAATATATATATTTATTGAATATAAGATAATCAATGCAATATATTTATTATGGTTTGGCGATGTATTGGATCTGCTTTTTAGGTACTCAGGATCAAGCGCATCAGTCCCGACCATAGGGACTCTGAATCCCCCCGTACCTAAAACAGTAGATCCAAAACGACAGGTGGTAGCTGGGGTGGAGGTGGGTGAGCACTTGTATACCGCAGCGTAGAGTATACAATAGAAAGCAGCAAGCAAGCAAGCAGAATTGAGCGCAGGTTGTATGACAGCAGCACGCTGATACAACGGCAGTGGGCCAGCAAGAAGGCAAAGGATGTATGACAGCAGCACGCTGATACAACAGCAGTGGGCAAGCAAGAAGGCAGAGGAATGCAAACCTCTGGTTCAAGTAGCCGGTATGAGAGATGGGGTGAGCTGTGATTGGCTGAGTGAATCATGCGGATGATGCTGCGGTGGCCCAATTAACGGCCGGCGCGCTGACTGAGGTTCCCTGACTGAACTTGCTCTGCGCATGTCTACGACAGGCGCAAATGCTCATTTGTCCCTATGATTCACTCAATTGAAGGTCAGAATTTTCAATAGATCAAATTCTATGTACCAAGGTCACTCAAGGAGACCCATTGTCCATATGACTAAATCTTAATCACACCCTGTTTATTTCAGTTACAGAATTTACATACAGTCTTAGAAATAGCCTGTATAAACAAAGCCTTTCTTCCTAATGCTGTCAGCACAGGGGTTGGAGAACAGTGTCTTATCTTAAAAGTAATATAGTCTCAAAACTGCAGTCTAGAATGTATTTTTGCTTAATCTGTTAGACCTATTAATACATTCTACCTTTTTCATTACTTAGTTTCATATTCCGTTTGTTTAAGACTGAACTATAAAGTTATTTGAATGTAGGACATTACAGAGCTATTTTCATCATTTGTAAATATATAGCCTATTTTGAATTAGTCTTTAAAGTAAGATTCGGTGAACATTCCTTTGACATTTCATTCTTATAGTTACATGTGTTAATAAGGTTCTGTATACATATATAGTATAGATATTTAACTAGTCCTATTAATATAAAAGGTATAGTTAGCTGGCCACATGAGCTACATGCATTATGTCCCGCCTACTCTCACAGGCAATCCTGTGACGGCAACAATTTTGATTGGCTCCCATAGAGAAATTTACAACGTGTAACCTTCCTCTGCAGTCAACCCTCCAAACCGAGCAGGCCCAGGTCACTGTTCTGCATCATGGCCAGCCATGACCCGACCAACTCTTCCCATGCTGTCTTTGACCTCTTCGTCCAAGCTGCGACCTGTAAGGATGTTCAACGCCACTTTGCTGAGCTCTGCAAGCAACTGGATGTGGATGCCAAAGACTACAGGAACTTCTACACCAAGCTAAAAGAAAGGCTGAACCACTGGAAGGCCAAAGCACTGTTGGACAAGTTGGATAAGAGGGCGTCCCACCAAGACTACCAGCAAGGAAAAGCTTGTGCCAAAAACAAGGTAAAGAATAAATAGTCTGTGATGAAAATCCTTTTCCTGTGGATATAGTGAAAGTATATAGAATAGAAGAACGATATCTGATTTGATATTGGTAGCGTATGTCATCATAAATCGCATGAATATGTTGTGTTGTGTCTGTTATTTCAGTCATTAATACAACAAAAGTAATTTATTGGCACAAACACCAGTAACGTTTCGAGCAAATGTATATGTACTGTACATACACTATACTGTGCATGTGATTTGTGCACAATTGCTGCTTTTGCAATTGCAAAAGTAGCAAATCGTATGTTTTATTTGCTGTATTTTTGTGTGTGCTTTGCACCTGCATTTAAAATGTGTGTGGATGTGCACAACTACTTAGTGTGTATTACTATATTGCTGTATTGCTTTTTTTTCAGTTCAGTCATTACCCTCATTATTTGTCCTCTCCGCCCAGTGTCTTGTGTTGGGTGCTGGACCTTGTGGATTGAGGACGGCTATAGAGCTGTCCCTGCTGGGTGCTCAGGTGATGGTATTGGAGAAGAGGGAGACATTCTCCAGGAATAACGTCCTCCACCTCTGGCCCTACACCATATATGACCTCCGTGGGCTCGGGGCCAAGAAGTTCCATGGCAAATTCTGTACTGGAACTCTGGATCACATCTGTGAGTCACTAGTGTGAGATAGATAGATGTGTGTACTATATATAGTGTAGGTATATATTCAGTTTGTGTATATGTGCAGTGTGTATATGTTGTGTATGCAGTGTGTATATGTTGTACATGTCAGTCTTGATAAGGTAGTTGTGGTGGTGTGACCACAATACCCCCGCTTCCTGTGTGCAACTGCAACGTCTTGCATCTTACGACTGATCTCACACGTACACACATGTTCTGCAATACCGTAGATTGCCTTAGTTTTCAGAATATGTGTACTGAAATCACGTATTCAACCTTGATATAGTCTAGGTCAGAGTCCCAACCTGTGGTAGGCCATGAGGATAATGCAATATCCCCCTCCCCTTTTTGAATGTGTTTTCATTGTTATACCAATAAATAATAACTTAAATAATACTACTACGTTGGTTCCATTGATCCAAGCTGGAACACAATCGATTGATTGATTGCTAAAATAAACATGCTCTGAAACTGCATGTGGCCCACCCATCTGAAGGGGTCAGATGGGTGGGTTCAGGCTGTGAACACTCAGGCGCTGCATAGTGATTTCATAGTAACATTTTAAATTATGACTAGTACGTTGTACAATAGGAGAATAGAGTGTCGCAGTCCCGCCCCCTCGAGAGACCCGGAAAATAAATCCCCGTTCATTTTCCTCATAGACTTTTCAGAAAGTATTTATTTAAAGACGTTTACGCCGCGGACAAAGCCAACTCTTGTCGTGACCAATCATGACAACAAACACAATTATTCGGGCCAAACAAAGAATTAGAAAAACGGCAGGTTACAACACTTTTTTTGTTGTTTTTCTTCTTTGTAATTATTTGTTTGGTCCAAAATATTGTGTGTGTTGTCATGATTTGTCACGACAAGAGTTGGCTTCGTACGACGCTTAAAAGGTCTTTAAATAAATACGTTTTGAAAAGACTGGAGAAAATGAATGGAGAATCTTTTCCTGGGCCACTCGTCGTTCTGAAAGGGGGAGGGACTGCGGCGTTCTATAGTGCTGATACTGTACATGTAAACAGTATACTGTTCAACTATTGTTTCCAGGCATTCGTCAGCTGCAGTTGATCCTACTGAAAATATGCCTTCTCCTCGGAGTGGAGGTGCACACCGGACTGGAGTTCCAGGGCTTGATTGAACCATCAGAAAACAAAGGTGCTTCCCATATATTCTCATATATAGTTTATTTGTATTAGCAGCACATTTCAACATGGCAGGCCATTCAAAGGGGTTCATACAAAACATTAAGTGCATTATTAAGACATTAAGCCAGCAAAATTAAAACAGTAAAATAATCACATTATGAAAGGAAATTTGTTGAGTATAATGGAAACAAATCACACCTGTGTGAAGTGAGGGGTGCTCTTATCATCATACATCATCTCATTCCGGCCAATCACAAGTTGCATCCTCACTGTTCCGTCTTCACTTTTCTGTCCTCACGTTTTATCCTCAATACGTACTTTGCCAATCACATCATTGCTATTCCATGCTGAGCCAATCAAATTCACGCTAAACGCAAACACACACACAAAAAGCAGGACAACCGACAACAGTGACAAATATATTAAAAACTGATTTAACGAGACATTGTATCATTTGAGCCTTAATTGCATTAGGAATGAAGGATTTTTAAAGCTTTAGGTACTTTGTACCGTCTTATCAGAGGGAAGTAGTTCGAACTCCCTGCAGAGTGGGGTCATTTGCTACTGTACCTTGACAGCTTTTTTCCGAAGTACTTCCTTGTAGATAGATACAAGTTAGGTCACATTCTCACCTAATACTTTGGTAGACTCGAATGCGTATAGGCGGGGAAATTGGGATTCTTGCATATTTAATTGCCTGCGGTTTGCCTTCACACTGTCATTCGCAGCAATTGGAAACGCAGCAGGGGGGACCTTTATCAATGTGTTCCATTCATAAACTAGCCTACACAGTGAAATCTATGGTGATAAAATTACACTCATAACGTGCATGTGTCGTGCCGTCTGGGACCCCCCCCCCCCCCTCTCTCTCTCTTTCTCTCTCTCTACGCAGTGTTCTTTTGGCACATCGCTGCATGAGCGCACTGATATAACTCCCCAGTCCCCACACAGTGACAGCACTCCATGTTTACGGCACGCACAGACAGACAGACAGAATATTCTGTAGGCTATAATAGGCTACACTGCAGTGTTTTTATGTGTTTTCTTAAGCAATTGATTAATGTACGCGTCCTCATTTCGATCAGGGCTTCAGTCTCCTCATTCGACCACGTCTATCCACAGTAACGGGACATCTTTGCGCTGCGTAAAATATTCCTTCTCCGTCTCCAACTGTGTTCAGCTCCTCACCCGCCACATTGTTTGCTTCATTTCCTTTATTTACTGCGGATTGCATTCACACCTGCACCGAATCGTAGTCAAGTGCGATTGGAAGCGAAGCGAAACCCCCGTTTTTGGGCGGAGTAAAATGCGGTTCTTTGCTGCGCATTAGGATTCGAAAGAGCCTTCACACCTGCCAAACGAAGCGCACTTTCTGAAAATGTGCAGCAGGATTCGTTTTAATCGCAGCAAAGCTCTCTGGTGAGAATGTGACCTATATTATTCAGCTTTTTTCCGAAGTACTTCCTTGTAGATGGAGTTAATTATTTCTGTCTCTTCCCAATGATTTTTGAGGCTAGGTTCACTATTCACTGCAGCTTGCTTCTTCCTTTTCTATTAAGATTGCCAAACCACATTGCCATGTTAAAAGTCAAGATTCCCTCTATCGGGTTCTTATCGACTACTCTACATTTAGTTCTGAACTGGGGACATAAAGCAGACCTTTTCCCATAACCTGAGAGGTCTGCATAGTTCATGATATAGCAAAAGATCAGAAATGTGTTTAGGCTGTAAACCATTCTTTGGTTTATAAACCAACAGTAGTATTTTGATATCAATCATTTGATGGACAGGGAGCCAAAAAGCCTATATTCCAAATAGTAATCATTGCAGTGATAGTAAACTAAACATATTTTCAGGTCTGAATACCATTTTTATCAGCTTAAATTGTGTTCCAGATCCAGTTCTGTCTAATTTGTTTATTTTATCAATTCCAGGTTCGCTTATTGGTAATCCTGTATACTTATATGCAGGATGATTAGATAAAACTGCCCTGGAAATCTATTTTCTGTTTACAAAACAAGCTGGAGAGACAGGGAGACGCCTGTTACAGAACAAACACTCAACGCAATAATATAGAGCTATTTAACACTTATTTTAACAAATCAATATAACTTACAGTATTACACCTTTAAAATTGTGTGAACCATTATTTTTAACGGTAGTTTTATATATCTGTGCGTTCCGTTGCCAGGTTGGACAGCCAAGCTGCACCCTGCGTCTCATCCCGCAGCGTCCTTCCAGTTTGATGTCTTCATCTCTGCTGGAGGAGGCAGATTTGTCCCAGACGGTGAGAAACACGCGCAAGTATGCGTATCTTTGTATGTGTGATCTGATCTGAAAACCAAACCAAAACCAAAGTTATTCATTTACAATACACGACTAATAGAGCCATGTGAATGCTTGGATATCAGGTTTATAAGTATATAATTTTGATTTGTGCATTTTGTTTCTCTCATTGTGATTATCTACTGAGTGTTGGCGATAGTCTGAATCTGACGTTGTTTGTTTTTCACAAAAAAGGATGGGGACAAAAAAAGAATGGGGTGCAGACAAATATTTGTTTCTTAACTAAATGTAAGGTAAAGTGATTCCAGTATGTTTCAGTGCCATTGCAAGAGTTTTAAGCACATTTTGGAGATTATAAATGGCAATTATTTTGCTAATCATGACATAATACGTTTCATGTCTAATTTGAACACTGTTTTCCTTGTAGACTCAGTTGAACAACACGCATGTAACAACTCAGTGGTACGGTGTGGTTGCTGTATCCAAGACCCATGACCATGCATTGCAATGTTGCAATGCAATATCTTATAAAAAAAACAATCCTACGGTTAACTACAGAGTACCAACAACATAACCAAGTGTACAACCAAATGCTCATCCCTAATGTGAATGATTTTCTGTAACTTCTCCCTCTTTGTAACATTTTCCCTCTCCTTTTCCAGGCTTCAAGCACATTGCGATGAGAGGCAAGCTGGCTATCGGGATCACGGCCAACTTCATCAACAAGAACACAGCCGCCGAGGCCCGGGTACCTGAGATCAGTGGTGTGGCTCGTATCTACAACCAGAAGTTCTTCCAGAACCTGCTGACTGAAGAAGGTAGAGGTCCACATATCGTCCCCACACTGTAAAATCCCCAGCTGGATCAGATAGAGAGATCAGATAATGCCTTAATTGAGCATTGAAATTTAATTTCAGCCTGCCCTCAATATATCCTACAATAAATGCACAAAAATGTGTATGTGTGTGTGTGTGTGTGTGTGTGTGTGTGTGTGTGTGTGTGTGTGTGTGTGTGTGTGTGTGTGTGTGCGTGTGCGTGTACGTGTCTGTGCATGCGTGTAGTTCACGTATCTCGGCCCCACCTATAACCGGGTGGGGCATTGCCTCGTTCTCGACTTGCAGTGTTCCCACGTCGGCCGGTGACCAATGGGCAACAGTCTAGTTTATCGAAATGGATGTAGTAGGGCTTGAGTTTTGTCTCGGGCAGAAGATGCTCAAAATAGGAACAAATAAAACCATTTAGTCCATTTTACCCCACCCGCTCATTAACATAGTTCTCATACACAGTAAAATGTATCCATTTGTACACTCTCAGAGGTAAATGAACACTTAACATTTGACAGTGTACCTCTGTTGCGTCTCATCGAGCCGAACCTCCAGGGCGTGAAATTAATGTTCACACGCCTCAGCTGGGGACAGTTACATGTGTGAAAACAAATAAGTCATGTCAATAAATACTACTTGTCGTTCAAAGCGTCAAGTGTCTTGTGATACTGTACATGGTGCATTTATATAGCGCCTTTCTCCAAAGCGCTTTACAATGTGCATTATTACATTCATTGATTTCACACACATTCACACTGTTAAATAATAGATTAAATAATCTTCCAAAAATGTGTTGAGACTTTATTAAGAAGATTCAGCAGAGTAACAACATACAGAGTGTTCCAGCAGACCCTCCAGCAGAGGCGCAAGCCTCCCCAATCCCATTCTCAGACAGTCTTTATAGTCTTGTTTTATGTCCATATAAGGATCTGCGCTAAACATAAGGGAGACACACAAATAAGCATACCTTTGCTGACAGCGTGGAGGAGTCAAGTCAGCTGTTAGATTGACAGCTGTAGTTGAATTAGACTGAGCACATTGGTGAGCAAAGATACTGAATGTCCCAAACTCTTCTCCCTTCTGGCTCCAAAACTGTGGAATGCACTTCCCATTGCAGTCAGAACTGCAGCATCACTCCCAATCTTCCGCCGTAGTCTGAAAACCCACCTTTTCAGACTCCATCATGGCCCATAGCACTTACCCTACCCCTTAGATAGCATTTGATACAGACTTATAGCATGTTATGTAGACAGCACTATAATTACATTGTATATATAGTCATAGCACGCCATAGTACATAATATGTACTATGGCGTGCTATGACTATATATACATACATATTATTATGTATAGCATAGTAGTATATATGTATAGTTTCATTATATAGATATTCCACTGTTACTTTCTTAGCTTACGCATGTTTCATGATGAATGCTTTTATGTGATGTATTCCCATGCTTTTGTTCTTGCTTAATGTAAATCGCTCTGGATTAAGAGCGTCTGCTAAATGCCTAAATTGTAAATTGTAAATTGTAATGGAAGGCAGAGAAATACAGAGTAATGCATATATTTGGCAATCTATTTGGCATTCTAGAATATCCATTACAACACACAGACGGAAGAGGAAACCATGCAAGGCAACAAGCTATTTATCGGGAGAAGTTATGGGTTCAGTGTTGATAAAGAACACTGCGGCAATAATCTAGGGGAGCCTGGAATTTAACCTGAAAACCTCTGATTCCCAAGCACAATTCTCTAGCTCCTGAGCCATTGATGAGCACACTGTGAAAATATTTCTCTGATTTTTAAAGGCCCAAACATAAATGTGTTGGTCGCCCCCACCATAAATAAACAAACTATAGACAAAGTTACAGCACTTATTTTATTGATTATGTTCCAAATTCTAAAAACAGATTTAGCATTTAGCATTTTCATTTAATATTCACAAATATGTTTACTCCTCAATTTAACCCATTTTGTCTTTTTGTCTTCTAAATCCTAAAATTTTTCTGAAAAACCCATATTTCTATGTCAGTGGGGCTCAACCTTTTTCATGTCAAGGACCCCCAGAATTATCTCTATTGGGCCGCGGACCCCCATCTCAAGAAGCCAATATTTTAGTTAAAAATGTTCGCCCTGAAATATATATTCAAAGATTTGTGCCACATTTTCACATATTTCAAAAATAGCAGACCTACAAGCTATGAGCTTGTAGATCTGCTATTTTTCAATTATAACATAATGTTTAAAACACCAAACACCATCTCTCCCAGCTCTCTCTCAGTCTCTCTTGTCCTTTCTCCCAATTCAGGCATTGATCTGGAGAACATTGTCTACTACAAAGATGACACCCACTACTTTGTCATGACTGCTAAAAAGAAGAGCCTGCTGAACAAGGGTGTCATCAAACAGGTGAGCGATATTGTTTTTCCCGGGGACACCAATGGGAAGACTTCAGCTGAGATGGCTTATGATTGGCTGAGACGTGGAGAGGGGAGCGGTGGTTTTACTTCACGTAATAATAACTCTGAGTCTACGGCTTGCCAAACTGCTTTTGTGCAAAGCAGGTGAGAATTTCTGTTGGTTCACACCCTTCCTTCTGCTCTTTCGGGGTCTCGCCAGGACTGCAGTGACCCAGCAGAGCTTCTGGCTGCTGCCAACGTGGACGAGGACGCCCTGCGCTGTTACGCCCAAGACGCCGCCAGCTTCTCCACGACACTGCCCCGGCTGGAATTTGCCCGGAACTATAAGGGACAGCCGGACGTGGCGATGTTTGACTTCACCTGCATGTACCGCGCAGAGCACGCCTCGCTGGTGAGGGAGCGGAAGGGCAAGAAACTGTTGATGGGCCTCGTTGGAGACTGCCTGGTGGAGGTAGGTGACACACTGTGGGTCCACTGCTCTCCTAAACACTTCACCATATACCAGTCAGACGCCCTGAGGGCAACCTCGCCCTAAAGGGCGAGGTTGCGTGCACGCATCTGCCTGGGTGGCGGAAGGCTGCTGGGCCTGCGCTTTGGCATGGGGGGGTCAGATCAACATATGGAATAAATTATGTACTGGCCATATATGGAGCGTGTCTTGAGTGTACAGGGTTTGATGAGGTCATATCAACATATGGAATGTCAGAACAGGTCAGCTCCATATATGGAGATCTAAGGCAGCGGGGCAGTGTCTTGAGTGTACAGGGGTTGATGAGGGCCCAGGTAGGGCCGGGCCTTAATTTTCAGGCCTGTTGAATGGACCGGTATCAGTCAAAAGGAAGACATCGAAGACGGGTGGGGATCAACATATGGAATGTCCACATTAACATTAACCCTGGCATCCCTATTTTGGTTTCAAAAATATTAAATCGATGATCTACAAGGGGGACGTGTTGCATTGCGATGCATTTTGAACTTGCAGATTGGCTATTTTCTCTTTATTTGTTGCACAACAAAGTATATAGGGCTTACGTGGTTAAGACAATCCCCCCCCCCCCCCTCTTAATCAAACTGCTTGTTTTAATGCTCTGGCATTTGCCTTTTGTTTGCAGCCTTTCTGGCCTCTTGGGACCGGCATCGCCCGCGGGTTCCTTGCCGCATTCGATGTGGCATGGATGGTTAGGAGCTGGGGCATGGGGGTTCCACATCTCAAGGTCCTGGCTGAACGGTGAGCTAAGGTCCATATCGGAAGCACAAAGAGATCATTTGAATCATTGGACCTGTACTTTCCCTAATTTGACAAAAAACGACCAGTAGAGGTTTCATAAGAGTCTCCATTTCATTAACTTCCCCATATAAATATAAATATCATGTTCTTTTTACTTAATTTAAACATTACAGAGTACACGTTTGGATAAATATGCATGAGTAAACATTGGTACTGAAAGCACAGACATGAATCATTTGGATCTGGTTGTGTCTCCATGCTATAATGTTCCTGTACTTTGTGTTTCAACTCTGTCTCATTTTATGAATGCAATGGACAGAGAGAGTTTATACCAGCTACTGTCTCAGACCACCCCAGAAAACACCAGCAAGAACTACACCAACTACAGCATTGACCCCTCAACCCGCTATCAGCATGTCAACCTCTCATCCATAAAGACCAGCCAGGTTGGGATTGTTTTTCTTTTGTGTTATTATTATTACTACCCCTTACCCGTTGTGAGATATTGCCCCCCCCCCCCCTTGTGGCTGTGGGGGGTACTGCACCCTAATTCACTAATACATTCATTGTTCATTTATAATTTGTTAAATTGGAAAAAGGACCTCCATATTATTATGGTTAATATGCCTGTGTGAAAAGTGGGAGTGATTGGTGCAGGCAGTGAGGTGCTACGTCTGTCATTCAGACAGACATTGGCTTAATTATAGTATGATGTGATTATTATTTACTATAGTCCTACTAGACCCCAGGGAATTACATCTGGTCACAGTAGTTGTTTTTCCGTGCATCTGAACGAACCACTGACTACTAGGGGCCTTCCATACTGTATGTGTTAGGCTCAATATGTCTCCCTTCACATTCATTAAATCCTGTGATCTTTTGTGGCCAGATGTAATTTCCTCGGGTCTAGTAGGACTATAGTAAATAATAATAAAGAAATCGGCATAACATTTTGTCAATAAATACATACCTAGCCACTTGTTCGAATGCATGCTAAAATCGCTAAAACGAAAGAAAGCAGGACAAAATTGCTTGAAATAGCTAGAAGGTTACTTGTTATATAATTGAAATATAATTAATACACTGTATATCTGACTTCTCTAATTAAAAGTTATACCCAATTCCTCCAGCGCTCCATGGATCATTCCAGCAGTACAGTATTTCACATAGTGTGGATTTTGTTGCCAGGAAACTGCAATGTAAGGTCTATTGAATTGGCAGACCAGGCCAGAGGGACTGGCTTTAATATAGGAGAGCTTATTGATTTTTGGGCTTTAGAGAGTTTTCACAAAATACCACATAGAGTGCACTGCATAAAGACGTATTTGAATTACAATGTTGTGTTGTTTTCTGTTCTGTTCTATTCCAGTTCATATAAGGATAATGCACGCCTCGACTACAGTTTTGAATGTAACTTTTCTCTTCATGTCTCATACAGGTGCAGAACCTATATGACGCGGAGAAGTCTAACACGTCCAGCCAGAAGCAGAAGAACAGGATGCGCCAAGGTCAGCTGTTCCTTCATAACAGTTTGGTGGTCACTATTGTAGTTGTTCTTAACACATATTAGCCTAGAATCCTTACAGTATTATCTCCTTTGGCTGGTAGCAGTGAGCAGTAGATGTTTAGCTTCCCTTGTGGAAGACACAGGTTTGAATCAGAAGGTTACTTATCGTTGCTGTCAGGCAGAAACCTTTTTACTGCCCTACAGTACTTTGTCATAGCTACAGTGTCGCACAATTGTAGCAAAAATTGCAGATCTACAAGCATGTAGATCTGCTATTTTTGCTATATTTTGAAAGTGATTAACTCTTGTCTTATGTGAGTTTCATAAATATTGAGCCAATGAAAAGTATTAGAAGCTTGTGACTAAATAATAACTACATCGCTTACTTTGGAATTTTCTGAACAGAAACAGTTTTGGACATGCAAGGTTTCCACTCAACAGTGACTATATGCAACATACAAAAGAGAACACACACACACACACACACGCACGCACACACACACACATGCACACACACACACACACACACACACACACACACGATCACATCCACTAATGTAACCTGAAAATTGACGTTTTCCTCCACAGATTCGTCTGGAGGTTTCGATGAGTTATTAAGGTGGTGTCAGCACAACACCGCAGGCTACGAGAGGGTAAAGGTCCAAGACCTGACCCAGTCCTGGACGTCCGGTCTGGCTCTGTGCGCCCTCATCCACCGCTTCAGACCGCCACTCATGTGAGTCGGCTTGCTCTCTGTTTCAACTTTCATCTTTCTACCACAAACCAGTGATTCTCAAGCTCTTTCATTTCAAGGACCAGCGTTTGATACGATTTTTTTAATCTCTGGTACCCTAATGTACTCGGTGTTAACTCGGAGAGTGTACAAATGGAACCAAATGGACCGTTGCATTTTGGTTCCATTTGTACACTCTCAGAGTTACAGACCCATTTGGGGCTGTGGCAGTGGCGTATCCAGGAATTACATTTTGGGCAGGCGAGATGTGTTAATTGTCGTCTCCCCGCGCACAATCGTAGCACTAAAGGTTTTCAAAGAGATATATACCTGCCAGACGAGTAGGATATAAAGGCTGAAAGGCAGGCATTTACATTCCAATGGGTGATCGAGGGTTGCGCTCTACCGCAACGGCCAATCAGCTGTCCATTAATAGTTCTCAGGTCTTGTTTTTGTCCTCTTGCTTTCTCATTGTATGGATTTTGGCCACGCCAGAAATGGATTTGGACAGGCGGACAGACGCCTGCCCTCGCCTTATTGTAGATACGCCTCTGGTCTGTGGACTAAGGGTGAGGGTCCATTTGGTCCCTAACCATCATCAATTACTCTGACTGAGGGTAAATGGACCCCACGTTGAGAACCAGTGCCGTGAACAACACAGATAATGAGGTGTCTGTGGCCCAATCCCCTTTAACTGTGTTGTTTTGGCCCAGTTCTTGACAGTCGGCAATTAACATCTGATGCACAGGGTTACCCAATGGACAAAGAAATCAATCTGTGAGCGATGCAAATGATTTGTATTCTACCAATAGGCCTCCTCCTGCATTCGGTTACTACACAGTATGAATCCCTGCTCTCATTCTGCCTCCACAGTGACATGTCCTCGTTGGATGAGTCCAATGCCATCCACAACAACCAACTGGCATTCGGCATCCTGCAGAGGGAGTTTGGGATCTCACCCATCATGTCTGCCAACGACATGGCCAACAGCGGTCAAATAGACAAGCTGTCCATGTTCCTGTACCTCACACAGGTCCATGATGCCTTCAGTGTGCCTAGCAGTAGCAAAGGTAACCTACTTCAAACATGACCCACAATCTTGTTACTGCTGTGTGAAGCTCGCCCAACGTGATTGAGATTTACCACGTTTTGTGCTTTGATTTTAAACGCAATAGTTGCGTTGTCTTTGAAATAATCACCTACAGTTAGAAACTTCAGAGACAACGTTATCAATACTATTACATAAGCCACTCGCTGAGACACTTGACTGCATCGTGCTCTAATCATCTATTCCTAATAGAGTGAGGCTGGTTTTCTCCTCGGACTGAAATGTGTTTTGGTGTTGATAAGCCATCACACTGCCTCTGTCCCTTTAAGAGCATGTTACCCAGAATTCCTCAGGTTTGAGTGGCTAGGGCTGTGCTCAAAGCCAGCCAGATCTCCTCCTGCACTAAGCCAAGAGCAGACACAAGAGCAAAAAGCATCGCGTGAGGACATATGGCTTATCGGGGGTTGGGGTGGAACTAGCCTCGCTTAAAAAGAGATCAACTATTCCTGTACCGGAAGGAAGGATTTATTGTAAAACAAGGTATTTGTGGCATTCTTGTTGGTATTCTGTGGAGAAAAGGGGGGAATTCTTGCAGCGTATAGATGCGAGTTCAGTGTTAGGAGGTACTATACTACACAGTCTGTGCTGAAGTGGGTGTGACATATACACTCTGCTGGTCTGTGATGCTGTGCCGCTCGCTCTGCTAGGAATACGCTGACAGATGCGCAGAAGACAGGGGGGGAGCCGTCAGTCTCCAGTTACCTTATCTGACTGGTGACAGTGGGACAGCTTGAGCATAGGAGTTTTTATTTAGATTGACTAAGTTAAGAGTTCACTAATTCAGTTCAATTGCAGATGCGGGGCAGATATAATGAGACGAATGGGATCGCTAAGATTTCAGCTGGCAGAGTAAATGCAGTAATTATTAGCAGGGATGCACTTTATTTATTGTGAACATCTGTATTTAAGTCATCCAAATTTGCTATATTAGAGGAAAACTGAAGTGTGTGGTTTGTGTGTTTGTGTGTGTGTGTGTGTGTGTGTGTGTGTGTGTGTGTGTGTGTAGAACCTACAGACCTATTGGCACCATCCAGGCCCTTAACTCTTTCCCGGCAGTCGGCGGTCTTTTTCATCAGCAAGCTGAAGCACAACTCTCTGCAGAGACGCAAGGTGAGCCCATAGAAATACGGCACTCTGACTGGACTCCATTGTTGACACAGTATAGCTTCCTTGATAAAGGAATTCTCAAACACACTGAATGTTTGGCTGGAATTGGCGTTACTCATGTCACCAAGTTAAATGTTCAAGCCGCTACACTGTTCTGTTCCATTTCATTTCTCAGAGGCACTGGTAGTTCACGTAATGTTTTCTTTTTTTTCTTCATATTATTATCATATTTTAAGCAATAAAGATATAGAGAGGCAGTCGTATGAGTCACGAGTGACCGTTTTTACATACGGTAATTGGATAACATACATTGTTTGTGTTTTGTGCAGGAGAAACTGGAAGCTGAAAAACAAACGAGAAAAAAGGAGACCAGGATGGGTGACGAGGACAATGTGAGTTCAGTCAGTGTGACTTCAATCAGATCCACTTAACACAACGGATGAGCCAGCATATTTCAAATACTGTATATAGGCGCTGGAGTGACAGCAGATATGGCAGATTTTACTCTGCCATATCTGAAGCCCTGCCTTCCGTCCCCCCCCCCCGTCCCCCATCCCCCGTCCCGCCCCAAAAAGGAGGCATGTGTGTGTGTGTGTGTCTAATGGCTGGTCTAACCAATGACTAGTCTAAACAAAAAACTGTCTAAACTAAGTACTGCACCCCTGTATGTTTGCTCCCATCTCACCCCATCCCCACAGCCGGTTGCCCCCGTCGTGGCCCTGCCGGTAGCTCCCGAGGAACCCCAGCTACAACCCGACGCTGACTGTGGCATGGGGACGCCTGCGGGCAGTAGTTCAGAGTGCTACTTCTGTGCCCAGAGGGTGTACGTGCTGGAACGCATCAGCGCCGAGGGAAAGTTCTTCCACCGGAGTTGCTTCGCCTGCCATCACTGTGGCATCACACTCCGACTGGGCGGTTACACCTTCCGCCAGAGCACAGGTGGGTTCAACTTCCGCGTCTAGCACTTTAACGCCTGATATATTTCTTTGGCAATAATGTAAAGGTATCTGAATTTTCCTTGAGATGTGCTTTAATTATAAAATCATGTAAAATTATAATGAATATTAAATATTCAAACACTTTTTTGCAACAAAATGCCTCAAGGCATTGGCACCCTTTTCACATTGGCTTATTATAGCGCCACCAGGAGGCCATAACTGGACCTGGTGGAGACCTGTGCCCGGCCTAAGGGGCACTTTTTCTAGTTTATTTTTATTATTAGATTAAACAAATCTAAAGCCTCTGGTGCCGTAGTACAATAGCTGCCTGCATTTCTGTTCAACAGCTTGTCATACCTGTAGTCAAATGTAATGTAAAGAGGACACGACATGCTTTCTCCGAGGATAAATGGAACAAATCTTGATTTATTCATCTGTATTATGAATAATTTGTGGCAAGGCCCTTTCTTAAAGGGCTTTGTAGTTCAGCCAAGAAAAAGTAATGTAAAAGAAATCATTGAAGAAGGAGAAAAAAAGGCTTGGAGGGCTGTTCTTTTCTTCAGCGTCACAACATTATGCTTGTCTAAGACGATGAACTTGCATTCCATTGTTCCCTCTGTGATGTTTCCCCTCCAGGGAGATTCTACTGTGAGCTGCACTCCGAGGACGAGGGAACAGGGAATGGGACAGGAACATCCTCCCGTAAGGTGCGATTCACTGTGCACACAAACCTGATACCTCAACAGCCTTTCTGGTGTCTGCTGACTGGCGGTGACTCAGGGCCCCCGTCTTTGCTCTGTGTTTATGCGGCCCAATGTTAACCCATTTAGACCTAAGTTCAATTCTACAAAATGTCTTCTAAATCGAGAAAGGGCCTTAGTGAGGAAAGAAATCACCTTTTTCACAGTACATGACTTTTCTCTCTGTTCAGGATAGCACAAGAAAGCACGAGGAGACAAATGGAGAGAACGACCCCACTCCGTCTCCCTCAGAAGATGATGATTATGAGGATGATGATGATGATGAATACTATCTCGACTGTGGTCCCTCTAAAGACGCTCCGCCACATCCACCCGAGGGCAATCGAGACCACAACAGACTCAACTGTAAAGACGAGCCCCTTGAGCCGCCACCGACGGAGCCCCTCGCGGACCTTCCGCCTCAAGATTGGCCAGCGACTCCTGCCGAGGATGACGAGCCGGAGGAAAACCCACCCTCCGTGACTCCCCCGGTCCCTAGGCCCCGCCTCTCGAGGCAGAACACGCCCACGCTCTCTCCCCCTGTACCCAAACCTCGCACCGTCCACCTAGTGAACCCCTCTCCCCCTGAAGGGTGCTCGTCGCCGCCGGTCCGCCCTCCGCAGGACAACGGGCCCGACTCGCGGCCAAAGCAGTCGCTGCGGAAGCTCCAGCTGAGCGACGCGGAGAAGAGCCAGCTGGTCAACCTCCAGAGCCTCAGCCTGGACTCTGACTCGGAGACCCCGGGCGGGTCGTCCTCCTGCTCCTCTTCCTCGGCCACGGCGGGCCGTCTGAGTCCTCCCAAGCCGCCGACGACGGGCACGGACGGGCAGGAGGAGGAGGGCTACTGGAGTGGCAGCGCCACGGTGCACATCCGGGACAGGAAGAACCGCCGCTGCTTCAAGAGGAAAGAGGAGCCCGGCGGCCAGCAGACCAGGGTCCGGTCAAAGTTCTCCCCCTGGAACCTCTCGTCCCCCAGGCTCGGCAGAGAACACCGGCTCAGTGTTCTTAATAGCCACCCGGGCAGAGTCGGTAAGGAAACCTTAACCTACTTAGATCGTAGGACGGACGCGTGGAGCCGTCCTAGAGCTAGTCCAACCGATGGATTGCGAGGACGTGTACACACGTCCTAGCGCATTTTCATTGATAAAATATTCCGATTTTTTTTTCTTTTTTTGGGGGGGGGTTGGCCTCTCCTTCTGCACCGTACTCCTTGCTGATCGCTGCCGTTCACTTCCCTGTTTACCGCTCAGAAAGAAAGGCTCGTATCTCCTAAATCTAGGGAGCTCTCCGTGATTTTGACCAGATGAATATACTAAGCACTTCATTTGATTTCAACATGCCTCTCGTTTAAAATATGAAAGCGAGGGATTATCGAGTGACTTCATCGTAATCCTAGTGAGGTACAGTAAGCAACTAAAGAATTATTTCCCCCGGTTTTTGTACGGAAGGGGGGGCTTTCAGAGTAAAAGCTGCCAGATCTGCCCTGGCGCTGAATAAGTTAAAGGGATAGCTCGGTCTTCGTGTCATTTGTTGTGTTTTCCCAATCTTCTTTGAAGATGAGTCGAATGGTGAGCTTAGCCTAGTCTAGCTAAAAAAAATAACAAGATGGAATGATGGAATTTCCCTCCCTAAAACATGATCATCAGGTACTATGATTGTGCTAGGAGACAGGTTTTTTTTTTCAAAATGGTGTACAGAAAGTGTTAAAATTATGATTTTATGTGGCCACACCCACCTGTTCATCAAGTATGCCTCGTTTTCAGGTGGGTGTTGATCCACCTAAACTGAAGCCGCACCCACAGCTCTTCGAGCGTCACTGGGCCATACGTGAACACGCTGGCTCGCCAATACACAACAACAGCGGTGCTCGTTGATGACTCACGCACACACGTTACTTGTTCATGATTCGCTCACACACTGTACTCGCCATATATATATATATATATATATATTTTATTTTAGGGGAGGGAATGACATTGTGACTCAAAGGCTCTCAGCTTTCAGGAAGAAACCAAAAATACACAGGGACGACTTATTTCAATGTTCTAACCACACCTGGGCGTCTATTAGAGTAATTTTAACTCCATACACGCATACAAAACAGAAAAAGTAAAAAAGAATCACGGCACTCCATCTTTAACACTAGGCTAATGACTACAAAGACTGAAACCCATCAGGATTTTCAACATTCAATTGACCGTATTCTCCTCCTTTTACCACAGAAACATCCTTCAAGCATGGCCACAGCACGTCCGAAGACGGTGCCGATGGAGACGACGACGACGACGATGAGGAGATGCTTGGAAGAGACGACATTGATTTATTCCATGACAAGGTAATTAATGCATTTTGGGCGGGAACCCCTTTTGTTGTTTTAAACATTATGTTATAATTTAGCTATTGAAAAATAGCAGATCTACAAGCTCATAGAGCGCCACCGAGTGGCGCGCTACGAGCTTGTAGGTCTGCTATTTTTGAAAGATTGTGAAAATATTTATTTCAGAAAACTGGAGGAAAAATGGGTTAAGGACACATTAGGTCTTCATAAAGACCGTTCCTGTCAGGTTTGACCAGCCATTCACTAGCTTCGGAAGACGTTTTTATTTCCAGGGAGAAAAGAAAAGTCTGGGTCTGAGTCCACTTCAATTCGGCATAGAGTAGTGCAAACATTGCTCACTCTCTGCTGATTTCTGATCGTCTGCACCTTTGTTAAATTGACACACACACACACACACACACACACACACACACACACACATGTACACACGCTCCTCTCTCTCTCTCTCTGTCCTCTAAGTAATGGTCCATTGGTCCGATCGACAACCTACCTCAAACCCTCACCCTAACCCTAACCTCCCCCGGGGCAGACACCTAAACCTAACCACCCACCCTCTCCCGACCCCCAGCGCACCTCGGACCAATGCTCCTTCGGAGCAATGGTCCGTCGGATCATAGGGTGCTTCCCCATAAAAGGCATAGGTGAGTTCCAGACTAGCCATTCACAAACGCATGCTTGGGGCCATCAGTTTCAGACGATGCCCTCTGACCCCGTGGAGGCTGAGAAGATGGAGCTGAAGAAGATGAGGACGTTGGAGCGGCGAGCCAAGATGAGTGAACTGCAGCGTTTCCGCAAAGCCCAGGTCGGTAAAAATGTCACCGTACTATTACTTTACTTGAGTATTTCAACTTCTTGATATTTCATGCTTTTACTCTGTTATATTTCAGAATAGATATTGTAGTTTTTGCCCGACTACATTAATATCCTAAGCTACAGTATAAAATAGTGTTTAGGAGGTGCATAATCGATAGCTATAGTACAATAACTAGAACTGCACTCTGTCGAGTGCCTACTTGCTTATTGCACACTAGTAGGCCATAAATGGCAAGCAGAGCGCGCAAGTACTGTCGACTGCCTCTATGTATATGTAATTTGTAAGTTGATTAGCGGTATACTGTGTGGTTACTTTGCGTGTGCCCCGTTTGATGCGTATGTATCGTAGCAGCATCGTCAGGGTATAACTGGTATAATTAGTTCTCAATGATGACGTAATAAAGATGTGGATTAATTTAAAGGACCCAATGCCAGGGTGTAATTGGTTTTCGATGGTGACGTAATGACGATATGCTTTAGTCAGGAGGATTAAAGGTAATGCCCCTATGTATACATGTATGTAATCTGACACCACTGCCGTATCAAGCACAAGTAGTCATTACGTCATACTCTGGCACGGCGCATACGCATCAAAAGGCGACATGCTGGATGAAAACTATTACCTGCGCGCTCTGCTTGCGCAAGTAACTATGTGTTGTCGGGCTTTCATTTCCCAACTCGTGACTTAAACGCCAGTGCTTCTCTCTTGTGATCCACAGTCCATCCAGAGGAGACTGGAGGAGATTGAAGTTACATTCAAGGAGTTGGAAGAGAAGGGGGTGGAGCTGGAGAGAGCTCTCCGACAGGAAACCGGTAAGAACATAGAACTGCTTGTTTCATGATGATTAATATACAATATACATTACATAAAATGACACCATCCAAAGAATTCAACAATTTTAAGTGGGTTGAATGTCCGATGAGGTTTCAGTAACTCAAAGGAAACACATATACACAAGACCACATAACTTTCAAAGTCAACCCCCTGTTCTTGTCCTATCCCAGGCAATGGCGGTTCCCCTGTAATGATAGACCAATGGATCGAGCTGGTCCACCAGAAAAACGGCTTGGTGTCGGAGGAATCAGACCTCATGGTGGCGTAAGTATAATATTACTATATGCACCTATGGACTCTCGCATGCATCTATACTCTATGTTTAGATGCAGTATTAACCCCTTTTTTGGTGTTTTAAACATTATGTTATAATGTAGCTATTAAAAAATAGCAGATCTACAAGCTCATCATGGTGTGCTACGAGCTTGTAGGTCTGCTATTTTTGAAAAATCGTCAAAATGTGGCGCAAATCTTTGAATATATATTCTTTCAGAGCGAATGTTTTTTAACTCAAATCTTTGCTTCTGGGGGGGCCCCCTGGAACTATACATATTTTCAGATGGGGGGGTCGGCGGCCAAATACATATAATTTTTGGGGTCCTTGACATGAAATATTGAGCACCACTGATATAGAAACATAGGTACTGTATTTCAGAAAACTGTCAGGATTTAGAAGACATACATTTCTAAGTGGGTTAAAAATATGGATATACAAGATTTCTGCCCGACAGCAATGACATAAAAACCAATACAGATTCTGTTCTGAGAGAAAATGACACAAAGGACACAGGAGGGCCAGAGCAGCAGACCCCCCCCCCCCCCCCCCCCCTTCCCACCCATAACACTGTGGTTACTGTTCCTGCTGGTAGCCAATAACCTCCACACTCCAAGGTGGGTTATAGTGCTGCTGTGATTCACACTGTTTTTCTATTTCTCTCAGGTCTCGCCAGCTTGAGCTTGAAGACAAGCAGAGCATGCTGGAGTTGGAGCTCAGGAAATACATGGAACTGAGTGGTGTGTATATATAACGTACTTTGTGTTTGTGTGAAGATGGTAAGGCTGTCCCCGAACATTCGGGGTTCGAACCTTCGCTCGTTAGGGTTGGCACTCGAATCTTAATTAATGGGCTTGAACCATTCTTTTTTCTTTCTTTTTTTTTTAACTCAAATATTTCTCTGCGAGAATGCGATATGCATAATAAGAGTACTATGTTCATGTTGTGTTTACACGTTACATGTTTATTATTATCCATCTTATTTTGAAGAGAACGTTATGCACAGGAAGTCCGTTTCAGTTGTAAACAAGCTACCATGACACTTTCCCAAAGTTACGTGCTTTTTATATAGCGTGTGTGTGTTTTGTTTTTGTTTTTGTCTTTTTTCAGACTCTGAGAAGACGGCGGAACAGCGGGCGGAGGAGGAGCACTTCCTGCAGCAGAAGATCGAGGTGGTGGACATGAGGGACGCTCTGGTCGCCTTCTTGGACGAGAAGAGACTCAAAGAGATCAGTGAGGAGCAAGCAGTCTTTTCCATCATGGAGGCGAAAAGACACTCCACATCAGCAGGAGCTCAGGTTCACTGGGCACAATAAGGTTTTTTGTTGCACATGCAAGAGGTGCAGTCAATGAGCGCGTGCATAGATACTGTTCTGTTCTGTAAATATTTTTCTCTTTTTTTTTATATTTGCAAAAGCCAAAGACCGGCCTATACAGCACTGGTTATTAGCGTCGGGGTCCCCGGGACCACCAGGGCTCCGAATGGACAGTTTTACGGGTCAATAACGCTGAGTTAAATTAACACTGTGGATTTGACAGTGTAGATTCAGGGTCCCAGGCCTGTAAAGGTCAATTCGGACCTCTGGTGGTCCCCGGACCGGATGTTGAGAACCAGTGCTATACACAGCATTGTGAAAGGAGGGCTCAGCGGTATCTGAGCGCATAGAATAAAGCACATTGCAAAATCCAGAGTGTTCATTTAATTGTTAACTCAACACTCAGCCAGTTCTCAGTTGCACATGAGTCCATGCTGACTGGGAGAATTTTCCATCCCCTAAGGGGAGACAGACACTCACTTTGAGGTTTGAGACTTTTTGGTCTGGAAGCTCTCTCCTTCTTAAGCTCTGCCTGGACCACAAGATGGAAGAGGAAACCCTGCTGTGCACTGCTCTCCCAGAACCCGGTTTAAACTGGCCACCATACGGTACGGTTTATGACTCAAAAGACTTCCACCACTTTGAATTTGAACATGGACAATGACATGATGAGGGATAGAGCCAAGATTGAACTGCATAAAGCAAAGCAAATGACCTCTGAGAGGTCATTGGTACCCTCTCAGAGTTTGTGAATTGATAAATGGACAACACTGAGGATTTTACCGCGGTTACAAGCAAGGAGGTTGTATTCTGAAAATACTTTCACGGTGACTTGTCTCGTGTCACCATAACTCGCACACACAAATGTAATGTACATATGGCAGACTTTACAGTATGATATGTTTGATATTTGTATACTGAATAAGTTCTAGGAATTAGAAGTAAAAAAGATAAAGATACATGTTTGTTGATTATAAATAAATAAAATATACTATAGAAGTTATTTAAATTAACATTAGTTGAATGCAGCAACTATTATTGATAATTTGTCATGATTATTACTCACCATATCATTACCGTAGCTCTTCAAGACGTTCACCATGTGCTTTTGTAAATCAACTGCATGTCTGATAGTTGATCTCAGGGGTTGACTGTTTTGGTCCTCCAACATTAAAGTGTTCAGTTATTTCAGCGGATTCGACCGTTCTCACTGTATTGGATAGGCGAAATCAACCATTATCAGCACCTTCGAATAGGGCCAATATGGCTATACTGGGCATACTCACCCTTGGCTGAACGTGTCATTTCCAACTCTATTGTCGGCGCATGGAAACTAGGGGCTACTAATATATACTGTTCTCTGCCTATCGGGACATAACTCGGTGTCTGGTGGCCGTCGCAACGCTCGGCACGGCGACTCGCTCGGCTAGCGCCTCACGTGGCTCAAGGCCACCAGACACGGCGCGCATCCGTCATCGACATCAGTGACATTATCACCCGTCACAATAGGCGATAATGACCTGATATGGCCATATCGGCCCTATTCGAAGTTGCTGATAACGGTTGATTTTGTGTATTTAATACAGTGATAACGGTCGAATGGGGTGGTTATTTCACTCGTGGCCTTCAGTGAATGGCTGCGCAACAGGAACACGGGGGGGGGGGGGGGGGGGGCGGGGGGCATGGAGAATGAATGGAAAACATTCAGAAATGTATAAATTGAAGCCATTATCTATCCTTTGCAGATTTACCACTCAGGTGTTGTTGGCAAAGTAGAAGGTTCAAGGTGAGAAAAACATACTGTAAGTGAAACATGAGCCTTATACTGTACATTCATTGTTCCAATGCTTCTATTTTGTCCAAATTTTGGACAGCATTTCACAATATAATTATCAAATAAAGGTCATGCACTTTGATATTTAATTATTCTTTTTGTGTTATGTGAACATAAATGATTAATCATACTGTAAATTAGAAATGTATTTTCTGGTTGATTCAGGACAGTGAGACCTTGTGTCATTTGACATACAGTGCTGTATTGATTCAAACTGTTATGTAATGTCCTTGTTAATCCCCTGCTATTTGCAATACTTGCCACTGGGGTGCGTACTTATCCTTTTTAGATTGTGTTATCAGTGCATTTGGAATACACAGACTGGTTTACAGACAGCTCGGGGGCAGACCTGCAATGCACAACAGTAAACACACCACATCTCTCCACAATGCGTTTTGAATTTGGCTCTTATATTGAATAGGGGTGTGCCGAAATATCGATATTGCGATATATATCGATACGTCCTCCAGCGATAAATAATCAATATCGATTATTAAAATATCTATTGAAAAAAAGACTTTTTTAAAATAAAATAATGTTCATAATGAAGTGATGAACAACATGTTTAGAAAAGGAGGAAATGACAGCTAAAATAAAGCAAATCCCACTCACATTCCACAGCAGCCAGAAATACTGAATTACTGGATGATGATTTGTCCAAACAGCTTTGTGGGAATACAAAATGCAGAATTTATTTCCCCAGCAGTGGACAAGTCCACTGACACCAGTGATAATGGTCAGTACTCAGTTGGTGGTGTTTGTGAGGTATTATGATGACACCAGTGATAATGGTCAGTTGGTGGTGTTTGTGAGGTATTATGATACGAGTGATAATGGTCAGTTGGTGGCGTTTGTGAGGTATTATGATGATACCAGTGATAATGGTCAGTTGGTGGTGTTTGTGAGGTATTATGATGATACCAGTGATAATGGTCAGTTGGTAGTGTTTGTGAGGTATTATGATGATACCAGTGATAATGGTCAGTTGGTGGTGTTTGTGAGGTATTATGATGATACCAGTGATAATGGTCAGTTGGTAGTGTTTGTGTGGTATTATGATGAGGGTATGAGTCAAAGGGGGAGTTTATTGAGTATTAATTTAGTGTTTGAGTGGTGCAACCACTTTTATAGACAGCTTGTCTATAGTGTCCCTCCCTGTGTCTGAGCACGACTTAGGTATTTATATATGCGATACAATCAAATGCAATTGAATACAGGTGTCAACTGAGACTATTTATGGTACCAAGACAGGATAAATATCGCATGTGAAAATGGAAAAATGTAAATCACATCACAAGGAGCTATCATAATGTATGTGGCCGGCCCCTAAAGTTCCTGGAAAGTTAGTAGACCTAACGGACATGAATAAACTCACAATTTGAACCTTTACAAACCCATTATTCTAGAATTGTAAGAAGACTATAGAAAAGGAGAGAAGAACCTGCACACTTGTCTGCTCCAAAAGTTGTACTTTATTGACAGCGTTTCGAGCCAAGGCTCTTCGTCGTCAATTCCAATGATTGTGCAGGTTCTTTTCTGATGTCACTTTTGAACCCAGCACCATTTAACGTTTTAACCCTGTAAAACCCGGATTAATTTCTACTTGCAAAAAAACAGATTTCAACCTTACTACTACTTTTGACTACTAGGATTTATCAGAGGAAATGATGCAAATTTTATGCACATTTATAATAATTATTAAAATAATAAATTAATAATTTATATTTGGGGGATATCTTTCACAATAATGAATAGAACATGTTCTAGAGTACATTCTAATGATCACAAAAAAACATATATTACAGTTATTTTAATTCAGGTCAAAGGTCATATGAGAAATTTTTAATTTGTGTGAATTTCAGCCTCTGTGGGGGGTATTTATATGCTAATATCATGACCAATGGCATTGCAATGAACATCAATGATGACGTTCAGTTGAAAAAATAACATAAAAATAATAATAATTAATTAATTAAAATATGTTGTAGTATTGCAACGCTGGGTGTTACAGGGTTATGCAACCAAGCTGAGAACCTGTGGAGTTTTCAGATGCTGATTTAGAGCACCTTTTTCTTTTTGATGTAAACATCGACTGCAATATATTCAGCACAAAAAGAGAACATCCTGTAGAAATCCTGTGAGTCAATTCTGGATTTAGCCCCAATTTGGCTATTAAAAACATGGTGATGGTGATTAATTTATGCAATCATTTATTTTTGCAGCTGTTCGCTTCTGTTCATAAATAGAGCAGAAGCGCTTTAGTAGCGCACTCCTTTATGACAATATTATGAAACGGCAGTATCCATGACAACATCAATAGTCCAGCTATTGATATTCATGCGCTGCATCCTTGCAGGTAGACTGCTGCAGATTGTAGGCAGCATACTATCTGTAGAACATTTCACTTTAGTATACTGCCTGTGGAGTTATTAGCCTATAATCTGCACTGTCTGCAGGACTGCAATTAAATAATAAATGATACTATAGCTTGCTGAGTTAGTTCAGTCAGATATACTCGAGGGGTTTCATGCTGTGCTCAAGGGTGCATACATATACTCAAGGGGTTAATATGCTGCATTATGTCGGTGTATTCAGTGTGCAAGACCCACATGTCATTTGCTGATGTCGCAGTCAGCTGACCAATGCATGCTAACATAACATGCATGCTTCTCCCTGCCTTCCTTCTGCATATGGTTCCTAGTTGTTATGTGATGTTTGCTCCCACCGCTTATTTCTGTTCCCCATGGGGGGGTTGTTATTGTATATCTATCTAAAATGTAGCAGAGCCGAACGCCAAGATAAAATATTATATGCACAATTGTATTCTCATTCTATAATAAATATTGGTTAAAACTATTCATGAGTTATCTGACTAAACTAGATAAAGTGCCCCTCGGGGCCATAGCTCGGGGCACAGGTCTCCACCTGCAGGCCAGGTCAGGTTGTGGCCTCTAGACGGGCCTGCCCCAAAGTTATTAGTGCAGCCGCGCCCGGCAGCCGGTGAAAACTAGAGTTCTCAACAGGCCCGAAAATGAAGGCCCGGGCCTATACCTGGGCCCTCATCAAACCCTGTACACTCAAGAGAATGTCCCCGCTACCACCCTTAGATCTCCATAGTATGGAGCTGACCTTCTGACATTCCATAATGTTAATCTGACTGGTGAATCAGACTTTCAATTTCAAATGTAATTTTTTTATGTAGGCTATTTATTTATCCTGATTCGGCTCTCTCTGTGTTCATTTTCATGTTCGCCTACTGCAGTTACTTAATACATAGCCTAATCTTTATAAAAGTGATTTGTCAATCCTGGCCACTGGGTGGCCAGAGAGGCGCAGCACCTGTTCAGAGCACTGTTATGTTGTCAGCCCCGCCCCCTCGGCGCTCTGTAGTTCCTGCGTCTCATTTCATTCACACAGTGCAGCCTCGCCTGTCTCCACTCTCCCTCCAGAGTCCAGACGGTCCACACCTCCAAGCGTTAGCACAGACCGTCACCTCATACAGCGCAATAGGTAAGATATCTATAACTAGCCTATGGAGTCGTTACTGTCGTTCAGAACTACACAGGCTGTGATTAAAACATTTCACTTTTTTTAGTGTAGCCACAGTAGCTTAGGTAACTGCTGTTTAGTGTTTGGACACAACACTTTTTTTGTCATCACCTACCGGCGCTGTGTGTTGAGTTGACAAGGCAGACAAGCCTGTTTTGGCCCAAAATTAATTACGCGGATACTTTGGATAGCTCGCGTGGGTGCATATACGTCGGCATTCCATTCAGCATCCCACCAGTTTTTCTACATTTTAATATTATTCAATTCTGAGATTGCTTTATAAAATGATCTGCATGGCAGGCTATCTGTAAACATTCGCATTCTTGCCGCAGTGTTTTTCCAAGGATACTTGACTTTATTTCTATTTACATTTTTGAGGGGCACTATAGGCACTAGCCCCTCCTATATTCAGGCTATTGGTGTAGATTTTCGTCTTGCACAAACAAAATTCCCATTCACAATGAATTGAGAATTTACATCATGTGTCTGAGCAAATCGACATGTTAAGACTCATCATGACTCATCATGACTTAACAGTTAAGTCATGGTGATGTAGTACGATCATAAGAGCGTCCCTCACTTCACACGGGTGTGATTCTTATTAATTTGTATTGTTTTACCCTATACTTTGACTTGTTCTTCTATCTTTTACTGTTTCTGTTTAAGAATTTAGTTTTTTCTGACATCCTATTATTTATTATCTTAAAGGACCACTTTTCAACCTACCTTCATATAATTGGTCCTCACTAATGTTCATGATAAAATAGCACAGTTTGTCTGTGTCTCATGGGAGGGCTGTGGGCAGTTCAGAAAGCCATCCAGATGTCACTGGTAAAAATCACACCCGTGTGAAGTGAGGGTGCTAATACATTAAAGTCTAACTCATGTTTATTAGGTGATGTAATGTGGTGTAAAACAAACACAAACATTAAATGCCATTAACAATAAAGAGACAATATGACGTAGATTGTGCCTTCATTGTCAATGACGTTTTTAAAACAAACATTGAACCTGTAGCTTGTCCATTCTGTAATGGCAGCAGAAATATGGAATAGTTGTGATAATGACCACAAAAGTTGCAATTCAATCTATACATTTAAGAAAATGTTTAAAAATAATATAGTTTAAAAATATAAAACATTGCCAATAAACATCTTATAATGCATCATTTCTCCATATGATTCTACCAAATGTATTCCTTTGCTTGCCTGTTGGTTCAATTGCTTGTTGTTCCTTTTGTTATAATTTGTATTAATGTAATAATAAGTAAGTCAGAAAGGGTAGGCACTATATAAGCTGTAGGCTTCAGCCTACACCTTTTCGGTCCAAACATTTCCTGTAAAGGTTTGCTGTAATAATCATGTACATGTTTTTAAGACCGAAATAAACTATTCATTCATTCACGCCTTCACGGGGCATCCAAGCTAATAGAAACTGCAGGCTTTCTATTCCTGAAAAGTTTCAATGCAATAATGGAAGCCAGCGTTCTCACGATAATAAAAACCTATTAAAAATATATATTGTTTAAAAAACATCTGCCTAACGATGATGTCACTGGTGGACGGGTTTCTGAACTGCCCACAGCCCTCCTATGAGAACATTAGTGAGTAGCAATTATATAAAGATAAGTTGAAAAGTGGTGAAGTGGTCCTTTAATGTGAAGCACCTTGGGCTACATTTTATGTATGAAATATGCTGAAGTTGTTTTTATTATTACTTACTTAGGCCTATTTGATTTGTTTGTTGATTGATTGATTTGATTGATTGATTGATTGGCTTGCCTCAGTGTGCATTTTCATGTTCACTGCCGTTATCACCACTTAAACTAATGGATAACTGACTGATAACTGGCTATACTGTGGTGTCTGTAAGAAAATCACACCCATGTGAAATGAGGGGCGCTCTTGTCATCGTACTTCAATTTATGTTAGCGGACATTTGACATTGCTATAAGGTACATAAGGTGGTCCCTTATTGGCCAAGCGCTCCCACCAACCATGTGATTGTTTAGCCGATTTGCTCGTTTACATATGACGTACGTTTTCCCTTCAATGTCAATGGCGTTTATTGTTTTGATGTTTAATTCACATCATATTTAGCAGAATTATCAGCACACATCATCTTGCATCATCTCATATACTGGCCAATCAGAATGCCTGTTGCCTGTGATTGGTTGGCTGATTTGCTTGTTTACATGACGTAAATTTTCCCTTCAATGTCAATGGTGTTTAATGTTTTGATGTTTAATTTACGTTATATTTAGCGGAATTCTGACGTAATTTCTCCATTCATTGTCAATGGCAAAGCTTGAGACGCTGAAAGCTATAGAAGGGGCTAGCGCCCCTTAAAGTTAAATCACACTTGTGTGAAGTGAGCGGCGCCGACTGTAACTGCCACACGATTGCAGATTCACTGCCACTATACACTGTACAAGACATGAATGCAGTGTGTTATTGTATAAATCAAAACCAGTCACAAGATGCTTACTGTATATTGGCCATGCCAGCTAGTGCCCCCAAAGAAATGCACAGCACCTGTGAGATAGTCAGCCCCTCTTGACAATAAACATTCTAAATGAGTCTAAATTAATTAGCCTAATCAAATTCCACAGACAAAGTCAATTATTCTCAAGGGTCTGTTTATGATTACTGTAGTAGGCCTGTTGACACCTGCTACATACACCTATGCTGGACATCCTCACATGGGGTGCACACTTTGGCGTGTACAGAGAGTGCTTATTGCAGGTTGTAGCTACAGTATTATACTGTCAGTATAAGCATAACCTACATCTTGTGTTTGCGAAAATTATTTGGAGATTGGATGCATTTTTTTTAATTACACACATCAAGTAATTTAATTGCTGGTTTTACTCAATATCGCTGGAATTGTTTGGCTTGTGTCTATTGGCTATGCATCTTTCCGCTGAATGTTTCTGCTCATATGGATATGTTTGGAATGAACCTCATTAAACGGACAGTATTAATCTGATCAGTTAGGCTATTTACTCTTTGGGTGCCTGTTCCAAGATCAGGTCCCCAGAACAACAAATCCCTTATATAAGGCCAAAACTGGTTAGGAAGCTATAGGCTTATACCTGTTCACATAATGAGTGTAATTCTAATCCCTCAAATCCATTTAGCTCATTGGAACTTTTTTTTACAGTATAGGCTATGTATTGCTGCAGATATATGAAACAGCTCTTGTTTGGTACAGATTAACATTTTTACTGTTTTCTCCTCATGACAGAAATCCCTGCTGAAGCAGACATGGGTCGTAAGGAAGCTGACTGTGTGTGGAAGGACACTGTGAACATCCTGGAACTATTTGACTTCATGGAGGAGTTGGGATCGTACGTATTCAGTCTCATCTTGCTCAAAGAACTGTCACATCCACCGTTGTGCTTGGAATCTGTGATACAGTGGTACACTAGTAACTATTGGCATGGCCTGAGTGATTGTACTGTTACTCATGGTTGAGTACTAGTACAGATTATTGGTTTGATTGGATTGACCTGTGGAGACGTACTTTACTGACACAAGATACCCTGATCGGTCTAATTTGTTCTGATGGTGTCCGGTGGGACAGACGGCTTAAGCTGATCATTCTCAAAAGATCACACCTGTATGAAGTGAGGGGCGCTCTTATCATCTTATCGTTTTCGTAAACAAGCATCGTTAAAAGTTAAGCTTTACAGCTGTATATAGGAGGGGCTAGCGCCCCTCAAAACTCACACCCGTGTGAAGTGAGGGGCACTCTTATCGTACATCATCATGCATTATCTCATACTGGCCAATCAGAATGCCTGTTGCCAACTTGCCACAAATTGACGTCATATTTGACCTAAATTATCCTTTCATTGTCAATGGCAAATATTGGGGTCGTGTGGGGTCAAAAGCTGTATATAAGAGGCTCCTCAAAAATATCAGCAGTAGCTGATCTTCTTAACACTTTTTAATCTTTAAAAATAAAGGCGCTAGAGTGCCCAGCAAATGAGACTTTACTGAGATTTAATGAGATTTTACTCTGAAAAGCCCTGCCTTCCATTTCCCCCCAAAACCCGGGAGGTATAGTGTTCCATTGCTAATAAGTGATCTCTCTTCATAGCGTTAATATCACAAACGAGATGCTTGTCATAAATCATAAATTAGGACAGAACATCTGCATTCTGATCAAAACCATGGGCAGCACCGTAAATTCAGAGATAATACCACGTTTTGTCGGCCCGTTAACAAGGAAGTGAATGGCTGTGCGCATGCACAAAACATGTCCGGGAGCACTGAACAAGGTGTTGCAATGGCTGCTGTCAAACAATGGATTTTAGCGGTTACCATTAAAAAAGGACCTAAAGACGTCTCTGTTAACCATTTAATTCCTCTATTCTCTAGTTATGTATGTGATACATAGTGTATGTGTATGTGATACGATATGTCATAATAGTAATCTGCAACACTGCGATGCAATATGAGCATGTAGATCAGATATTTTTGATGGTATTTATGTGGACACGGGGCGGCTGGTCGGAAATGGCCCGGCATCCTGACCGCATTTCTGGGGGTCTGGATGTTCCGGGGACCCCCACACAGTAACTGTAATTTCTCGACCGTTTCGGACGCGGGACGGCTCGCCGGAACCGGGCCAGCCCCCGGGCCAGCCCCCTGGGCTTGTTCCTGGTGGTCTGGATGTTCCGGGGATCCCCAGGGGACCCCAGGGACCCCCCGGGGACCCCCACATGGTAACTGTCATTTCTCGACCGTTTGGGACGCGGGGCGGCTCGCCGGAACCGGGGCCCGCGTTCATGTGGGTCTGGATTTTCCGCAGACCCCCCGGGGAACCCCACACAGAGTTGCACCACTCACTTCACACGGGTGTGATTTTTTTCTTCATTGCTTTATTGCTTGACCCCGTCTTATTGCTGCTTGACATATTATTTATTTTGAAGAATTTAGGCTATTATGACTTGACCAAAATTGGACCGCCAGATTGAAAGTGGTTATGGATGTACGACGTTTATGCCATCCACTAGGTCTCGTCTCTCCCTCAATCTGAAAGCAAAGAGGGTCGTGATTAGCGTTCCCTGTCATTGCTCGAATGAACATTTGAATTTCTCTTGAGAATCACAATTAAAATCAAGGAGAGCCTCTGAAGGAAATGCATTTTTAGTAACCATGGAGACATCACTTGTGCAAGGATGTTGATTTTGGGTGCCTTCTTTTTCTTCATCTACGCGTCAAATTCATGTTGGACATGCTTGGCAACGTGCGACGACTTCAAGCTTTAATTAACGTTACTTTCAGCATCCTGAATGGCATCCACTTAAGTCCTTTACTCATTAGCACGAAAAACGATCAAACAAGTTCACACTGCCTTTGTTTCTAGCTTAAAACGTGTCCCAGTGGCACTGGAATCAATTAGCCAATGTTAAATTGTTTTGTTCATTTCTTATTCATTATTTTGGCTAGTTCGCAATCACAGTCCACAGTATGGCCTCACTCACACCTTTCGATCTAGCATACAACATTGATGCATGCTAGATGTATACAAAGGGTGTGATACATCTTGCCCCAATGCATTTCCAATGGAAGTCACATGGTTTGACACAACATTTGTGTTGTACGGCTTTCGGCTGTGTTTCGACTGCCCCCCACCCCCTCATACAACACAAATGTGTCAAACCATGTGACTCCCATTGGAAATGCATTGAGAGCTTGCATCAGCTATACATCTCATACAACAAGCATACGTACATCAATCTGTTGCGAAGGTGTGAGTCAGGCCTATGACAGACTACAGTACTTTATTTATATCAGTTCCTGAGTCCTTGACTTCTTGTCTGTGACCAGGCCTAAAGATTAGGGGCTTTCACCTGCTCTGCACCTAAGCTTCATATACCTGGAAGCCCTTGGCTTGCTTGCCACAGTTTCCATTGCATAACGGATTAAGGGCCTATAATCCACCTGGTGGAACAACTATTCCCAGACAGAGCTGATGATGGCAGCAAGTGAACTTGACTTGTGAACAACTCTGATTCGATTAATTAAAGAACAGAACTTTTGCACATCTACAGATCAACTACTGTATGTGCATCAGAGTTGGAGATGCGGGTCGACTAATGCAGAAGAAAGAACTTCTGCATACTATTTTATTAATTTGCAAATAAAAACATTTATTAGGTCCCTGTAAAATGTTTTTATTTCAGTCATTAAACACTCTGGTGCCAATAACTCATTCTGTATTATAATTAACAGGGGGGCCTTCTCTGATGTTTACCTGGCGAAGGAGAGGAAGACAGGGAAGATGTTTGCCATGAAATGTATGAAGAAGAATCAGAAGACGGACTTCAATCTGGATAATGAGATTGCTGTGTTGAGAAAGTAATGATAATGAAGTCATTTTTGGCCCTGCATAGAATCCATTTTCCTACATTATGTGAAAGATGAAAGCTAAAATACTATTCTTTCCAACAGGATCAACCACAAGAATGTGGTGGGACTGGAAGATTTTTATGAAAGTCGGACTCATTACTACCTCGTCATGCAGCTGTGAGTTTGCACATTTTCTACGTCCCTTTAAAGTAAAGTAAAAATGGCAGTCCTTCATAACCGTCAAAGGGAAGGTTCCAAATGTATAAATGCATGTCATATAATATAAACTCAGATTAACTATACTTAAAGCTGCACTCTTATAACTTTCATGTCTTGTACCCAAGATTCAAACCGGGTCTCCTGTACTAGTGAGGACATTTTCACCACTGAGCTAATAGAGCAAGCACACTTTCAGGGATAGAACATTGCATGCCCAAAATAAAGTTGCCAGGGTTAATGTGGTGCAATATAGTCCAATATCCAGAGTGCCAATATTTTATTAGGGCGTAGCAGGTAAGACAAATTAATCCAACGTTTCGGCGGTTAAGCCTTCACCAGGGAATGGATTAGTTTGACTGACATGTCAGTCAAACTAGGGTGTTTTTTCAAGATTTCCTCTGCTGAATCCACTCAAGCATTAGTTTAGCATAAAAACACTCATTGGCCATAGCCGTTATTAGCCCAAGGAAGGAGTTTTTTTGTGCAATGTTTGGAATGGATTCAGCATCATGAAAATACCCTAGTTTAACAAGTCACATGCTACTAATAGGAAATTTAGAAAAGATTTGCCGTATATACAGTATAGGATGTCTATAGTTTCTATACTGTACAGGCCGTTTTCAACACTTTCCCCTCAGACAATTCCAGACAACTTTTTTCTGTTATTCAGGATATATTGAAGATACAAAATCAGCTGAGTTTGTTTCTTTTGCAATTAGTTTGCGGTTGATCCTGTATTTTCCATAGATTTCCTGTGCTATTAATATTACTAATTTGTCAGTGACATGTTTTGATATTTTTTGTTGTTCGGCATTGGATACCGGCAGCGTTACGGGTGGTGAGCTGTTTGATCGTATTCTGGAACGTGGGATGTACTCAGAGAAGGATGCGAGCAGGGTCATTCAACAGGTGCTGCAGGCTGTCAACTACCTGCACCAAATGGGAATAGTGCACCGTGACCTCAAGGTAGGACATATAGTCAATATAATTTAAAGTTAAATCCTTATGTCAGTGTTTATTTACCTACTGAGAGACAAATGGAATCAAATGGACCCTTCCATTTGGAAACTTGTTTTAACACATGTTTAACTCAAGAAGTCACATTGGCAACTTGACCACGCAATGTGACATAGCTCTGTTTACACAATGCTGTACCCTTTCAACTCTATATACTTTCCCCATTTTCAACAGTTTTTATTATATTTTGACACTTGCTTTAGCAATTAATGTAAACTTATGTTTTTATCATGCCAATAAAGCTCCTTTAAATTGAAATTGAATTGTGCGGAAAGTCACCGAATCAACACCTGGACTATCTCGTTGTCTCTATGCAGCCGGAGAACCTCCTTTACTACAACCAGGACGAGAACTCCAAGATCATGATCAGTGACTTTGGTCTGTCCAAGATGGTGCACAACGGTGAACATCATGTCATGTCAACAGCCTGCGGCACTCCAGGATATGTTGGTAAGAAGATATGACCGGTGTCAATATGAATGATCTATGGTTGGATATAGAGCACCGGAGTCCTGGCGTAACTCGCTCATCCCTTTGACTCCCCTGGTTCGCGGAAGTAACTTCTCTATGGAGAATAACATGGGCTCATCTTAAAATCGTGTTGTGGTCCAAAAAGAAATACAAGCTGTCTCTGCGTTATTGTCCGGGAGATGTCTCTGTATCGTTTGCAACAGTCAGTCACTCATATGATACAATCTGTTTCTAGCGAAAATGTAACTAATTCAGTAGCAGTAACATTAACGTTTTCTCTCAGTCAGTTGATTCTTAATATCCATATGAGTGAAATGGCCGGGGTGACATGTTTATTTTTCAACCACAGTTCTTATATGAGGCGATCTAAAATCCCCCTATGGGGATTATAATGCAGATAAAAAGTAAACAAACCTGTGGTTTTGCGCCCTCTACCGATATTGACGTCAGACTTCGGTGCTCTATTGGTGTTTGAAAATGGGTCAAGGACAGGAGGGGGATGATGACAGTAAGATAATACAGACTAAAGCACAGAAAACATCATTTATTATGCATTGGTGATACTCGACCGGTGTGCACTGTGCACAGTTATTATTGTTTAGTTGTTTAGTTGTTTTTGTTAAGTTTACTTTTTATTAGTTAGTGTTGTTAGTTTTTATTCATTTAAATTAGTTTATTTTTTGTCAGGGGTACAGTAAGCCTGTAGCACATGCCCTAAGAAAGCTTATGAAAAGGCTAATGAAATTTAGTGAGCATGTTATGTAGACAGATGTCAGGTTATTTGTAGACCTAGCATCCTATAGTGTGTATAGTTTCAATGCACATATTATAGTTTTTATTTTTATTATACTGTTACTTTAGACTGATGATATTAGGTTCTTGGTTTACCTATGATCCTAAATTACTAGATTACCTCGTGTTTTTCTTGCTTACAGTAAATTTAGAGCGTCTGCTAAATGCCTAAATTGTAAGATTCAAAAAGGTCATGAAAGGTATTGTGTAATAAAAACTCAACAAAACATCATGCCATTAATCTTCAAGATAGATTTCACTTACAACCAAAATAGTATGAAATTAATCGTACAAATGAAATAAAAGGACAAAGACGAAAACTATGATTTTAGTTTGTTTATTAGTTTTCAATACAGTTTCAATTTGGGGTAGGAGAGGAAAGTTACATAGTGCAGCTTTAACTATAATAACCTTTCCTTTTCTTTTTTCTTTTGTTTTTGACTTTACCTTTCTCAAAAGGTGTTTACATTTTTTTCCCCATCTGCACAACATTCCTTAACATTGGACTGCATCAAAATGACATTTGTGAGGCCAAATTATAATGTGTTCACAGTAGCTTTGACATCAGAGGACTAGTGTGGATGTTGAAATGATTTCAATTGTATTTTCAAATGATGTTGCTGCTCACAAGAGTGTCTTCTAACTTCCAGCCCCTGAGGTGTTGGCACAGAAACCCTACAGCAAGGCAGTGGACTGCTGGTCTATTGGTGTTATCACCTATATTCTGTGAGTATTCTTCTGTTAACCCATTCTGGACGGGAACCCGTTTTGATGTTTTAACTAAGCATTATGTTATACTTTAGATATTGAAAAATAGCAGATCCGCTACGAGCTTGTAGGTCTGCTATTTTGGAAAAATCGTGAAAATGTGGCACAAATCTTTGAATATATATTCTTTCAGAGGACTTTTTTATTTATTTCGACGTCAGGCCTAAATGGGTTGTAACCATGCTTTGTCTTTATATACAGATGTAAACTCAAATTATGGGCTAATACAATCATTTTGACTTGAGAGCTACTTTCAGATCAACAAGATCTACCCACCAAAAAATAATAATAATCCAATTGCTGAAAATAGTTAAACAATGCACCTGAGGGGGCTTTGGAATAGTGAAGATGGCGTTACATAATAGGACAAACACACTTGGAATGGGAAATACAGGGGGAATTTTATTTTAATTGGTAGGGTTTTTTGGTAACTTTGTAATGCTACTGACGTTTGTGATACAATACTTGAAAACAAAGTACTGCATTGTGGGTTTGAGCTGGCAGACCCTTTTTGATGTCAATCAGTCACCTTAATACAAGTGGCAGAGGCCTTATTTTATTTTATTTTTTTTACATTTGAATAATAATAATAATAATAATAATAATTTTTAGGCCCATGTCATTCCTTTAGGCCCATGTCACTACCTTTGTGGTGCCTTTGTGATCTACTGGTATCACTGGTATTGGTACTGGTACTGTTATCAAAGGTAGATCACAATCTACCTTTTGGGCACCCCTGGCCCCTGGGCTAATAAGTGTTGTTCAATGTGATGATAAAGTTTTGATTGAGTTGTAGCACCACCTAGTGAGCATTTAGCATACAGTGTATAGCCATTTAAATCCAGGTTATACAGTATCCTTTATTACAAGACAGAACTGGTACCCATTAGGGCTGACCTCGATTAGTCGAATAGTCGACTAATCGATCGGAACGGGTCTCAGTCGACTGACCACCTCTTAGTCGATGTTCATCAAAAAAAGAAAAAAAAGAAAAAAGGGTTTTTTTTTTTTTTTTTTTTTTTTTTTGCCCCAAAATATTGTATATAAAAATACAATATTTACAAAAATATACAAAAATATTGTATTATTCCACTAGGTCTGTGGGGGACATAAACACATTTGAACATTCTGACTGTTCAAATCTCCAATGTGCATGTGGAGTGTGTCTGCCTGTGTGGCAATGTGCCACTGACTGCCTGTGACTTGAATCGCACAGTGCGCTGGCCTGATAGACTCCAGAATCTCAATCTCACCTGCTGTGCTCAATCTGGCTAATGACAAGCCTCTCAGTCGATGTTAAAAAAATAAATAAAAAAAAGTATTTGTTATTGATGTTGTGATGGTTAATTATGATGATAATTAGTTGAGCTGTGAATAATATCAGGCCAGCGCACTGTGCGATTCAAGTCACAGGCAGTGGCACATTGCCACACAGGCAGACACACTCCACATGCACATTGGAGATTTGAACAGTCAGAATGTTCAAATGTGTTTATGTCCCCCACAGACCTAGTGGAATAATACAATATTTTTGTAAATATTGTATTTTTATATACAATATTTTGGGGCAAAAAAAAAACAAAAAAAAAACCCCCTTTTTTTTTTTTTTTTTTTTTTTTTTTCTTTTTGGGGGGTGGGGGTGCTCAGTCGACTATTAGTCGACTAACAGCAAATTTATTCATCTATCAGTCGACTATACAAATCCTTAGTCGGGGACAGCCCTAGTACCCATACAGAAGAAAAAAACCCAAAGCCACAACAGCTACGTCGCTATTGCAACACCCACAACACCATCTTACACACTACACCCACACACACACTCACACGGCAGTGACGTCACACACTTACCCTTCGTAGGCCTTCGCAGTGGTCCTGGCCTATCTCCTCAAAAACCGTCGTTCGACAAAACTCAGCACCAGCCCACAAAGAATAGTCTCGGAATTGCCACTAATAATGCCTCACTTCCACACTCACGCCGCCAATGCATTTGTTTAATACACACATTCTCGGCCCAAACACCAAAACACCCACATCCCCGAGCCTTTCCTACACGCAACACGGAATCCATGCTGCCTATGCTGTTGCCAAACACAGGGACACAAACAAGCCCAACACGCCCAGAAAACAAGGCCTTTAACCACGCCACTTACATACATTACAACTCGCTTACAATCACACAGGATTGGGTATTATATCACCCTGGGATTTTACAATAGCCTATACATTGCATTTCACATTTATTTCTGTCTCATGAAAAGCGTACATGACCTGAAAATGAACAACCATTTATTTTACTTCAATTGACGTTTGCATTGGACCAATGCAATTACACACACTACAACTCGCTTAGAATTCGCTAACCTGGCAACCTGGAGCCAGGCTTCCCTCTCTTCCCAGGCCCGCCCCCACAGAGAAACTCATCTCGCGCAGCACAGAATCTGATCTCGCGCAGGACATTGATGAGAGAAAGAAGGAAGAGGACAGATTATACGATCGCTATTTTGCTTATTCCATCTAAATCTCTTTATTTACAAAATAAATGACTCGACGATTCCCTTAGTTACATCAACATTGTTCTTTGACATTAATTGGATTGGGCCGAAATATCCCCATTACACCGAGCACTTTGCCTATTTTCGCCAGACAGCCAACTGCCCAGACCCAGTACACATGTATACATACGCCTGCACGCACACGCACGCCTGACGTGCACACACACACACACACACACACACACACACACACACACACACACACACACACACCAACATGCGACTCATTACATAACTCTATTTCTCTGCACGCGCGCACACAACATTATTCACGTGAAATGCGTCACGCCAATATTGAGATAGGCTACCAATATGTGGGTATAGCCTACAGGGAATTACCGACGGAGTGTATATATACACACACACACACACACACACACACAGTCCCGGCTCCCCAAGAAATAGATTCGAATTTATAGATGCGCGATTACATAACAGCTGTGCGTCATTATAGCCACACACGTCTCTAACTTGCGCTCACAGTCGCGATACTTTTCAGTTGTGTGGTACTTTTAGATTGATTTAACTGTAATAGAAAGTTCCCATCTCCCAGTCACGGAGCTGCAACAAAAAGCAACTGGTCGTTTCTGACCAGTGTTGCCAAATAAGCGATTAGTAAGTAATGTAATTTAATTTATCAGCGATTTTGGGATTATTTTTGTAGATTGCAAAAATATTGGGCCTCCTTTGCTCTTGCCATGACAATGTTTGAGAACCACTGCTCTAAAACAATATTAGACAAAGTTTGAGCCACAAACACATTGCTCTCTCTCTCTCTCTCTCTCTCTCTCTCTTCTCCTTTTGTATAAATTAAATAGGCCTATTCATGATTCTGCTTATAGAGAAGTAGCCTATGTTAGTTTGTTTTATGGACTTGAGAGCTACTTTCAAAACGACCAGCTCAACATACCCACCAAATAAAACTATCATCCCATTGCTGAAAATAGTGACAAAATGTAATTGAGGGGCCTTTCATATAGGCTACATATAAGACAAACGCACATGGAATGGGAAATAGAGGGGGGGAAATGCAAATCGTAGGCTTTTATTTTTGTTGGTATTTGACTTTGCTACTGATGATTGTAAGCAACAACAAGTATTGCATTGTGTGTTTGAGCTGACAGGCCCTTTTTTATGTCAATCACTCAAGTAATCTCAGGTCATCTAAAGCCGAAGATGCAAAAATCGTTTTTTATATTAAAATTATATATATTTTTACTGCCATGTCATGTGGTCTACCTGCAAAGCCTTTGTAGATCGTGATCTACCATTTGGGCACCACTTAACGTCAGATCAGGGTTTTTTGTCGGCCAGCGCCAACAATGCTCCCCGAAAGCATAATCGCAGCAAATACCGGGCAGTGTGTATGAGCCTTAACATGTTGACTACACTACACTACACATAATAACTAATAACCCGTTTTCAGCTTAAAGCAATTATATTTCATTGAAGCAACTCCTTAGCATTGTTTTCATACCATGGATGTGATAAGAAAATATCAAACATAAGGGAAATATTAAATAGTATCGGGTGTACCAGTTTGGCCTTTTCTTTTTTTTCAATGGGGCAATACATTGATTAAACAAACGTTTGATTGATTGAGTTGTACAATGTTATACAACCCTAAACTACTTTTAGAATACACTACACAATACAATACAATTTCAGAACATATAATATTGGCCAATATGTCAAATATGTAAATATTACATATCGCATTGAATGGAAGCGGACCATTTGTAACACATGTTACAAATGACCCGCTTTTGCAAGTTTTCTTTGCAGTTGCTTACAGACCAGAATGAACGTGAATTCCGTCTAAACACGATGCAAACTAATGAAGAACATAAGCATGAACACATCCATGTGGATTTTTATTCACCAACACCAAAGACAAAAATTGTAGCACACATATACTCCAGGTGTAAAATTATACGCATTTTGAAGGTAAACACTTCAAACTTCCTGGCCACGTAGAGTACGTTGCTGTACACATACTGACGCGATGGCGTCATGGTGGCGTTGACCAATCAAGATATAACGTCCATGTTACAACCGTGAAGCGTTACAACCTTGGCGGCTCTCCCCTACATTTGTTACTAACATTAGGTTGTGGCGAAGTAGAAACGTGGCCAGCAGATACTGTGTTTTGGACAAACAGGCTAGGTATTGGTGTTGATTTGGGTCAACTGGACAAACAGCGTGGTGTTGTTTTGTGTCTGTGTTTGTGTTGCAGCGCCTCAGTGTGGCCGTACAGGTCATGTGCAACCTCTTCCACAGAGAGATGGAGACACTAAATCTCAGCTGGACAAACATGTTTGCATGCATGCATCGCTGCCTTGCATGCTGTGTGCTACTGTTGAGTCTGTCACTTACTTTGACTGATTTATGGCATTGTCTTTCTGTTAAAATCCAACTATGTTAATTTAAGAACTCTGGGCATATAGGTCATTGTTTATTCACTGTGCACACGTGTAGCCTATTGTATGTCAGACTGTATGTCTGTCCCACAGTCACAATCCTTTAGTAATTAGGCTGTGGAAATATTCAGGACAAAACAATGGTACATTTCCAATAACCCATCCGTTACTACATGTGGAGTCAACTCCCGCCATTTAATTCTTCCCATAGTGCGTGGCGAAGTAGCTCTAGGATGAGTGCGCGCGAAGCGCGCACAAAATTCTAGTGTTATACGGCAGGGATGGGCAACTTTGACATGGAGAGGGCCACACACAGTGCATACTATAACAAATAGCCGATCTACAAGCTCAAAACGTCGCACTGCGATTGTAGATATTTTTGATATTTTTGAATTGAAATCCTGAATAATGTTTTGCTATTTTTTTAATTGGAATCCTGAAAAGTAAACCTTTTTATTGAATTTCAAATACATTTAGTTAGTTATGTTAACTTTATGAACTGTTAATATAACAACATTGGACACAAAAAGACAATAATATTTGAATACTAGTCATTAAGTACTTGAAGCGGCTCATGTTTGGAATTGCAACAGCTGCAATCAATACGATATCAGTGTTCTGATATTAACCTGCGGGCCGCATTAAGTGAAGGTGGGGGCCGCCAGTTGCCCACCCCTGTTATACGGTATTCCTCTTAGGAGGTGATTTCTACTATTGATCCAAAACGTGACACTCCAGCACCATGTTGTTTGCAGGCTCTGTGGATATCCTCCCTTCTACGAGGAATCAGAGTCTCAGCTCTTTGCGAGGATCATGAAGGCGCAGTATGAGTTTGATTCTCCCTTCTGGGATGACATCTCAGAATCTGGTAAGAGACAGCATGCAGTCACTGGAGATGCTACTGGACTAAATGGGTTCTTCTTTACAGAGCACTGTCCTGACCATGATGGCTGTTTCTTTTTCCCCTGCATGCAGCTAAAGATTTCATACGGAACATGATGCAGAAGAATCCCAATATGCGCTACACCTGTGAACAGGCACTCAGGCACCCTTGGTGAGAGTCTCTGTGTTATGCCAGAAATGCTTAAGACAACCCATAGGGCTGATTAGTGATACCGGATGTCTAACTGGAATTCTAAATACCAAGTGCCTCTCTCTTTCTTTTTCAGGATCATGGGAAAAACCGCGAGTAGCCAGGATATTTATTATTCTGTCAGTGTTCAGATCCAGAAGAATTTTGCAAAGTCAAAGTGGAAGGTAAGTCTTAAATGCTGTGCCCTGGTTGTTTTCATTGTCACTGACTTGGTGAGCTTTTTTGAGGTCCTGCCCCTGCAGAATAATTGGATGACTGCCCAAATCTTTCCTGATTAAGCACCATTTAATGGCCATAATTACTTCATCAAGGTCTGATGACATGTAAAATATGAGGATATATGTACAGAATGCACAATTTTGCGTTAGATTCGACAGACGTAAATCACCCCCTCATCAATCTTTATTGTCACATCACATACAGGAATATGAGTGAAATTCTTGATTGTGCAGTGCAGACCCATCATTGCAGTTGAAAAAGATAGGTAATAACGAGGAAAGGACATGCATAAAGTGCACGATGTGTAACTATTAATCTGCATAATAAGTAGTGCATAGTAAAATAAGAGTCATGTATGTGTGCAGAGAGACCCTTTAAAACACAGGCGGGCACATAGGTTAGTGAACCAATAGGGAGCCGGCCATAGGCGCCGGAGGGGGGTCATTTGGGTCTGAATGTCCCCGCAGTATTACGCAACGACAATCAATGGAAACCAGGGACATGACCTTGCAAAGACGCAATGATGCATGTAGCTGCTCCAAATCAACTCACAGCGCGTTTCATCTGCCCGTGTGAACTCTCTCAACCTCTCAACTCGATCAAGGTGTCAGAGTCAAAAAATAATGTCCCCGCACCTTTTACGTCCTGGAGCCGGCGTCCGTTTCCAACGCTAGTTTGATCCACCCCTCTATTCCAAGAAAAGCGAGCATTCTCTCAGGCTAGTGAAGTGGCAACAGGCTTAACTCTTATTCAGCAGTCTTAATTGGTATGGTACTGTCACCAAAGACTAAATGTGAAAATGAAACAATAATTCAGATTTCTTGGCCATTTATATGGCTTTTAAGTCACACTCTAACACCTTATTGTCTCTGTGTGTTTCCAGCAAGCCTTCCATGCCACTGTGGCCATTAACCACATGAAGAAACTGCAGCAGGCCCATGCAGTAGACCCTTCCAAACCCAGGTTTGACACAGTGGCAGAGGAAATCAATGGGAACGTTCCAGAGACAAATCGTGTATCCCTGCCCCTTCGCTCTCCTGACGTGAAGAGCCACTTCCATCCCCTGAAGCCCAGTCACACTCACAGTCAGTTTGAGCCACACCATGTGCCTAAAATGACTGAGCAGGCCAATCACAACTACCACTCTGAGCCAGCTAACCTCAATGGGTTTGTATTCATTTGCAGGTTCTTCTAAACGTTTGTCCTCACCACGATAGTATACGAGTGATGGAAGACTATAATCTTTCTTTCTGTTGTTTGCAGCTATGCCAAAAAGATGCAGAGCAAGGCTGGTGTGTGTGCTGTTATGTGAAAGCTCAACACAGCTCACATGGAATGAATCGTTTTACTAGGTACAGTGTGAATTTCTCCTTCCACATGCAGTACAAGGATCACACATATAATGACTACATCGTCACAGTCGTGCGGAAACCTTGTTGTACCGCAACTTTTCAGGAAATGGAAAAGATATCCTGTGTTCCAATAACAATGGCTGGGTTTCCCAAATGACATTATGCGTAGGCAGTATGCGTGTGGTTCTTCTCAACAACACCCCCTTTCACTTTGAACATAGATAATTCCATGCATAGATGTGCCACGCAATGGTACCGGCCTGACCGATCAATAAAAGAATGCTGAATTAACTAGCTTGTGGGTTAATAAATATAGGAGGTTAAATGGGAGGCTATTGTGCAGTCAAAGTTACCAATACAAGCTAGTTCATTTTATTGATCAGTCAGGCCTCAGGCCTACCATTGCGTGACACATCTATGCACGGAATATCTATGTTCACAGTGAAAGGGGGTGTTGTTGAGAAGAAGCACACACATACTCCATTATGCATAATGTCATTTGGGAAACCCAGCCTTTGAAGTTATTATTTAGTCACAAGCTCTTGTTAATAGAGAGAGACTTAACCACTTCCAACCTGGCATCCCTATTTTGGACATGCCATTATAGGTGAACATAACAAATTTATAAAACGTGTCGTGAGCTTGTTGATCAGCTGTTAGTGCTTCTTCTGTGCGACACTGCCATTCATTTATAAAAAAGGAAACACCTGACAGTGACAACATCTATTCTTTTTTGTTATTGGTTAAAAACATTGTTTCATGTGTATTTCTGCCCACCTCAGGTCAGTGTCGCTGTATGGACTCAGAATGTGGTTGACTAATATCAGCCGACCCATGAGAGTGGAAAGCAGGCTCTGAAAATGGCCCAAGAAAGAGGTCAGCTGAAGTTCCTGAATTCACAAGACACAGCCAAGTTCAGAGTGTTGGTTTAACTCTGAAAGTGTAGAAATCTGCTGTGATGTTGTGTGTATATTTTTGAGAGTGTGCCTATGAGTCTTCTCCCTGAATTGTACTTTATTTATTTCCAGGACAGTGCATATTATTAATGAACATTTCAATCAATATATGCAACAATATGCCGGATGTAGCTAGAGCTCATTTCTACCCTTAGTCCCACATACAAATACACCACAGTGTGACAACATAACATATAGAGAAAAAAACAACATACTGCCTAGATTAAGAATAAAAATACCATACACAATTTAAACCCAACTAACTACCTAAATACCTACTGTATAGTCTTAATACCAAGCCAATAGAAAATCAAAACACACAGAACACACCATAAGGAAACATAGTGAGAAAGTTAGAAGCACACCAAAAGACACTGTTGAAGACAGAACTCACAGAAGGGTTTCATGGGAAAGATTGATTTCCACTGTTCCACATAGTATTAAAGAATCTCTGTTTCCTTCAGAGGGGAATATAATCTCCCTTGATGTTGTACTGCACTTGAACAATCAACTCACAAAATATTCGATACTATCTAAACTTTGTATTATAGATTTCTGAAATGTGCACATATACTGTTTATATGAATGTGTTAAATGTTCTTATGTTCATTTATTTAGTTAATTTAAGCATGATGGCAAAACTGCTTCTGCTTCTAAAATTCTGTTATTACTGTGTATACTATATAACAGATTCTGGTCAAATTGCCTTTGTCTGTACTGATTGTGTTTTTTTTTGGTTCTTTTATATTTTATTTTTCTAAAACATTCACTAGGCCTACTTTTCTACAAAAAAAGAGAGAAGGAAAACAACGCACACAGGAGTTTAAATGAAAACAAATACACACACACACACACACACACACACACAGGTAAATACCACAAATACATCTAGGCCTTGACAACCAAAGGCACTTACAAACTACCAACTGTGAGAATGTCATAAATACCAGGCATATATCCTCAATGTACAAGATATTTTAATAGTAATCCTGGGAATGTTCCTTCACCTTTTTTTCTGTCTTTTTTTCTTTTTGTCCTGAGCTGTTTTGTGGATTTGTGATCTCTACAGTATCATAAGTTGTTTTTCCTGTATGCGCATCAATAAAGCCTGTGTGTAGTCCCCACTTTTGGTACTTTTGGTTTTTTTAACCATGACCCTTTCTCTCCAATGTTTCTTCTGATGTTTATCTGATTCTGTGACTAACTATAGCTAGCTGCGATGCCTAACTAATCTGGCCTGATTAGATGACCCGTCGGTTGTATAAGAACCACACAGGATTAGGCTATACCCAAAGCATGAACATCGTTCAGTTTGAGGACCACTGTCTTACATAACTGTTTACCCATTGATGGAGCAGCACTGTTCTTTTTTCTTTCGCCATTCTCAGATTGTCTATCACCTAGACACAGGATCTGACACGAATTTTGACCTGATGGTAAAAAAAAACCCTGATGATGTCACATGATGTCACGTGATGTGACGAGGCATGACCATGGAGGCGCGGGTGACCAGACATGACGGACTGACGGGAAATGTTTTCATAGTAAATGTGACCTATGGTCGCAATAAGCACAATATCACCAGTTCTTTATTGCCTCTGGGGCAGGGTTTTGCTGCGTTCACACATCTCCCCCTCTCTCTCCCACTCCTTCATCTTATAACAACAACACTTCCAACAAAAACAATACTTACTGTACAGAGACAGACAGACTGGCCATTCAAGCTAAATTTGTCCCAGAGAACCCAGCAATATGGGGCAACGGTCCCCAAAAAGGAGGGGGGGGGGGGGGGGTACATTTCCAGTTCCAAAGCACCTCCTGTGTGTGCCTGCATGTGTCATTTTAATGTGAGTGTAGGGGACAAACACTAGCAGACATCACAAGTAGAAATTCTATTTAGAGAAGTGACCAAACAACACGTTTAAGTGGAATGGTTATGGTGGACAAATGGAATTTAAATCTAAAGAACCCATAAGAATTGTACAATTATTACACAAACAACCCTTTTTACGCATAATGTCTACTTTTTGGGTGGCCATCTTGTTCCCCTCCTGGCCCGCGTGACATGCCTGCCTGTGTCTATTTGTCAAAGTGTCACTGAGAAAGACACACCCCTAACTTGTCCCTCCCCTATCATCATGACCGAGCAGCCACCAGCTGGGTGAAGCTGAAACGGAAGATCTCACATTCACCTGATAGCATCAGCATGCAAAGTGTTAAAGGAGAATGATGCCTGGTGCTCTTGTCTGGAACCCTCCTCAGAACGGCGTGGGGGAGAGGTAGCCTACAGATTTGGCTCCCTGCCTCTCCCCGGCCTGTGGACCCGGCAGACCGGTGAGTGTGTTACAAACATGTTATTACAGTTTTACAATGACATTAGTGTTACAATGTTATTGCAAGGTTACTACAATGTTGTTACAATGTTAAAAACAGTTTTCGAGGGAATTTGAGTACTTCCGGTCATTCCTTAAAATTTTGTGGTAGTTGCACTTGAGTTTTTCCCAAGGGGCCAGCTAGGCACTCCAATGTTGAAGCGCTGGGCCCTAGTGGTAAGAGGAAGGACTGCAGGCGGACCCGTGGATTCTTGACGAGGAAACCCCGTGCAACCGAGCGCTCAATGTTAAAGCTTAGCTGCACTTCCGCATTTGCTGAATCAGCGGGGAAAAAAAAAAAAATTAGGGCTGGGCCCTAATGGTAAGAGGAAGGACTGCAGGCGGACCCGTGGATTCTTGACGAGGAAACCCCGTGCAACCGAGCGCCCAATGTAAAGCCCAGGTGCACTCTGGGTGCACTTCCGCATTTGGACACCAAAATTTGGTGTCCAAATGCGGAAGTGAAATGCTGAATCAGCGAAAAGACGGTACTTCCGGCAGCCTTCCGGGTGCTTCAAAACGCCACTGAGCAACTTCCACTGACATGAATAGCGGAGGGGGCGGAGCTTCGCGCTAGTTTAGTCTCTATCCTTTTAATACTCTATGTTCAAAACGCCACTGAGCAACTTCCACTGACATGAATAGCGGAGGGGGCGGAGCTTCGCGCTAGTTTAGTCTCTATCCTTTTAATACTCTATGTTCAAAACGCCACTGAGCAACTTCCACTGACATGAATAGCGGAGGGGGCGGAGCTTCGCGCCAGTTCAGTCTCTATCCTTTTAATACTCTATGGTTTTTCCCCAATATTTTTTACTTCTACTAACCACTACATCTCGGATCCAAATATTATATTTTTACCTCCACTACATTTATTTGAAAACATTAGTTACTAGTTACTTTGCAGATTATTTTTTATATTTATTACAAAACATACATTAACCACTTAGACCTGAGGACTATTCTACAAATGCTGACAGTTTTCCGAAATCATTTCGGCACTACAGCGGTAAAATAGCATTATGAATCGGCACTTCGTCAGTCGTTCTCAAACATTTTCATGTCAAGGACCCCCAAAGATATATATAATTGCCCCCCCCCCCCCCCCCCCCCACCACATTTTCATGATTTTTCAAAAATAGCAGATCTACAAGCTCATAGCGCGTCACTTGGTGCCGCGCTACGAGCTTGTAGATCTGCTATTTTTCAATAGCTATAAAACCAATTGTTACGTGCTACGTAGGTAGGGTTCTCTGTAGGGTCTCTGTATTCCTCCCCTGTCTCTCCTTCCCTCTCCCCTCTTTGCATTATCTACAGGTCTGAAGTCCATAACCACCAGTGTGACTCCAGCTGCCCTCATTGGCTAGCCGTTGATTCCTTGGCTCCGCCTTCAACCAATCACACTCACCTGTGCCCTATAAAAGGGCTGTGTTGGGCTCAGTGCTTGATCTCTCTTCAACAACAGCAGTCATTGTTTGTTAGACCACAGACCTGATTATTCTACTACTGTTTGTCTAGCGCATATGCCCTGCCTTGGGATAGGTAAAATGGGGGCCTCTATACATAGACCACACGTAGGCAGAATCTATGTTAAACCACACTAGGTAAGGGATGATTGCCACTTTTGTATTTATCCTCATTGGACAGTGTAGCTAGGCAGTCAGGCCTAGCTACACAATTGTGTTTGCTGTTGAACATATGAATACGAAGTTTTAATTTCTTTAAAGCTTTTAGGCTTCATAAAATAAATGGTTGCGCAAGGCAGATTATAGCCCTAGAATGTCTGTTCCATGAAATTAAATGAAAATAAACCAATAAACATCTTTTACTTTCTCTAATGACAACCTAAAACATGAACCTTGGTTGAAAAAACTAAAGTTGTCCTTCAAGTCAGAACTGAGAGTACTTATTCCAACACTGCTTATTAATACTTTTTAATAGTATTCATTGCTGTTAGAAAGATTGTATTTTTTGTAGCTACAGCATTGCAGTGGCAATACCTGTTGTGAGCTTGTAGATCGGCTATTTTCTAAATCTTTGCCTTTCTGATGTAATTACCAATTTGGCTAATGTTTGATCATTTTTGGTATAGTTGGTTGCTTTAGACGCAGAAATGTTCTTATTCGTTTATTTTTATTGGTCATTTCAGAGATTTAAAAATAATAATAAATGTAGTGGAGTAGAAGCATAATATTTGCCTCTGAGATGTAGTGGAGTAGCAATTAGGGTGCTATGTGCGATTGTGGTCCCAAATCCTACTATAAATGCGCCACGTCTCTGTGTGCGTGTTCAAATTTGACACACGCGTTCCACACCCCCGCAGGGAGTGCAATGCCCGGCCTTGAGTCGGTGGCATACACCATTGTCCAGAAACACCACAAAAGGCTCTGGTCAGGCTCTGCCAGTGGACCTAATGAGCCCAAGTCCCTCACCTGTGCAATTTCCAGTCTCTGCCTCAGCCAATTGATTGCCATGGCAACCCCACACCTGCCAATTGATTACTTTCGCAGTCTGTTTGCACTCTTCAGGCAGACAGACAGACAGATAGAGATCTCCATATACAGTATGGGCACAAAAGGGACAGACGGATAGTTAAAACGGGTGCTATGACAAGTTGACAACGGTTATTAGGTTCCCAAGTTGCATCGTTCTCAAGTAGGCCGGTGGCCAACAGGCACGTACAGGTGTAGTCATTTCTAACATTAAAAAAACACTGTTTACTTGTTTTTTTACATATTATTTTATCTTTTTTGTTTATTTATTTTTAAAGGAAAATGATGCCTTCTGCGCTTGATGTCTGGATGTCTCCCCGCCAGGACAGTGACCTCAGAACACCGGGGATTAGGGTCGAGACTCCCGAGATGAGGTCTCCCCGGCCGGTCAACGATAGTGGGCGCGCTATGTTGTCTGGAATCCCCAAATATACCTGCTCAAGCCTGGGTACATTGAGGTACATTAGGCCCGTCACAAGTATTAATACATTATTTAAATTACAATAAAAATACATGAATAGTGAAAGTATCAGATCTATGAGATCAAAACGGTTTTGAGCTCCTAGATCTGCTACTTCCACTACTTTACAACATGGGAACGAGTATGACGATTGGGGCTTACAATTATTACTATTATCCCAAAAGTATTGCGATTATCACAAATACTTATTATGTAGTAATTGTGATGTGTGTGTGTGTGTGTGGGGGGGGGTGATGGTGTGTTTTTGTGTGCGTGTGTTGAATCTGTTTTTGATTGGCCCGACGTGTAATCTACGAGCATGTTGAAATTGGGGCCCGACGTTGACAACGTTAAATCTACGAGCTGGTCGACGCTGGATCTACGTCAGCTATAGTGTAGTTCTCCCCAGGGTATAGGTTGAATCTGGGATCAATCGGGCATAATGGGCAGGTGGGTCGTGCAGGAACTGGGTTGTGCAGGAACCGGGTCGTACCCAGTGGTCCCTCGTGCGACCCCCGTCCAGTGTGCTCGCCTACCCAGCCTCCCGTACCTCGGTTTTCAGTCTAGTTTTCTCTCTTCTCTAGTTTCAGGTTTCAGGTTTTCAGGTCGTCGACGTCACATCGCTTCAAAGTACCACCTGTTGAATATCTTGTGTTTCCTTCCCAAGGTTGTGTTTCCTTCCCGCCAGGTTGGCCAAATGTTTTCCCTATCTTGTCCTTTCCTTCCCGCCAGGTTGGCCAAATGTTGTACTTTCTGTTTGATTAACCCCCTTTTGTAGTACTTTCCAGGTGGCAAACGTTGAATTTGTGTCACTCTTCTAGTGACATAAATTAATATCAATTAGTGCAGCTCCGTACCGTATTACCCTACATAGCAATAGTTACCCTACAATGCACGCGTGCGTGCGTGTATGCGTGAGTGTGTGGGTGTGTTTCATTCAATGAAACGATTGACGAATTTCATTTCTTCAAGACAATCTACAAATTTTATTTAATTTCCCATCATTCATTGGACTCCCATCATGGCAAGGTTACTATATATTACCTTTACTATATGGATTAAGGGCATCTGCTAAATGCAAAAATTGTACATTGTTGATAAAATATTAAATATATACACACAGCAAGGTGTGTATGTATTTTTTATAATTTATCAACAATGTACAATTTAGGCATTTAACAGATGCCCTTAATCCAGAACAATTTACAGTAAGCAAGAACAACAACTTTCTTTCTCTCAAGGTTAGAGAGCCTATAGGTTGAAGCTATATTAAGTGACAGATCACATACTACTTCAACAGATGATGCTACAGATCTTGACTCCTAACCACTAATGCTAATGAAGAACCGTACAGTCATGCTACTTCGACTGCTCATAAATAGTAGTCTCAAAGTAAGGTTCTGTGACCATCCTCTGGGAACTATGTTTTGATGATTGATTTGACCTCTGTGGACCCGTTAGAAAAGATTTAGCCCCCAGGTCCCTCGCAAAGATCCTGGCATTTTTTGCTAGAGGGCCAAATTCAAAATGGCGCCCGGCGCCATAGCCAAAAATTAACTTTTGATCCAGATGATCTAGAATCATGTATGAAGACACTTTTCCATACAAGTCAACCATGAGGATTCCAAATCTGACACAATTTTAATCATAAGACCTCGTTTTCGCCCCAAAACTCAAGATGGCCGCCATCCAGCAGGGTGAAAACTTTACTTTTGAATAGGAGAGTAATTTATTTGGGGTTTGTAATTTTTATAGACACAAAACACACTCTGTGCATCATCTTCCTCCTCACTCTCAACTTCCTTGTGCTCTTCAACTGGTGCAGGTAGGTGTGTTGGGAGAGCAGGCCGTGTGTGACAGACAGGACGACAGCGACCACCCACCAACTCTCAACCATGTCCAAGTGGCGAGGGATTGTGCTTTAGTTGTGGGGTGGTGCACTAGATATGCCAAGTAGTTGGTGCAGGATATCTGCATAATTATGAAGGGAGACGGACGGATAAATTAGGTTCTCTTTATTGTCTTCCACAGGCTTCAGTTCAGCCATGGTGCTACTCTTCTTGTCTCCATAGATGACCTGTCTCGTGAATGCAAAGAGCTCTAGTTTTACCTCCTTCTCAAGGTCAAGGCTACAGTATCTCCACGCCGTGGCTGCCGTGCCACAGAGCTCTTTTCCACCTTGTCATACACTGATGATTTTCCTTTGCCATAGAAACCTGAGTTGGCATCACAGCCTGTAAAACAGTGTAGTTCACAATGCAGTCTGCATCTCTTCTGTCAGCAGGCCACGGCAGAGGACTGTCTCTTTGTTGCTCTTGATGCATAGCATGCCAGGGAGCTGCCGTGAGATGACCGATGCTGCAACATAGATCGGTATCAGCTGTATCAATAATAGGGCCACTATAGTCTGACTGCAGCAGACCTGCATAAACAGTGAAGAGGATGGTGTCAGCTTCAAACTGCTCAATGCTGTAGTCTTCCATCGGTTGTTGTGTTGATACGTTGATGCAATACGGTGTTATGGTAGGGGAGTCAGAGATGTTATTCTCCAGATTGCGTGCTCCCCGAGTGACACTTGGGTTTTGATAGAGGCTAATCTCTAACACATCCACCCTTGATCGTAGGAGATAGTAATGTAGGACTCTACAGATCGAGTGCTATCCAGTCATAAAGTTTGAACACTTGAAGAAACTACTACAGAAAACTGGAAACACCGCCAATGTGGCGCACTGCATCCTATCCGTAGGAATGAACAATCGACAGCAGGTGACAACAGAAACAGGACGGAAGACAATGAGGGCGGACACAAGTTAGTGTGGCCTACATGGGTTACATATAATTCGCCCAGATGGTACCCACTTAAGGCCCAATCAGATCCCAGTTCAAACCCATATAGGCAAACACAGGTGGCGCACACATTCTGAAATAAAATGGCCCATTTGGATACCACCTAAGATCCAGTTAGAATCCCACGTAAGCCCATATGGGCTAACACGGGTGGGCCCTTTGTGTTAACTGGGTGCACGGCCCACTTGGAACCCATGCCCATAGCCCATGTCAAAACCCAATGTTAGCTGGGTATAGGCTATGTGACAACTATGTTTGACTATGTTTAGAGTACCAGTATAGGGGCAAAGGTGGTGCTGTTGTGCCAGAAATAGAGAGAGAGAGAGAGATAGTGCTGCACTGTTGCCTGCTAATGAGAGAGAGAGAGGTGGGGTGGGGGGGGGGGGGGGGGGGGGGGCAGGGAGAGGGGAGTTGCACCACTCAGTTCACACAGGTGTGATTTTTAAATTTTGTGTCAGTGTCACTGGCAAAGCTAAACAGTCGTGAAAGCATGTTTTAAAATGTACACTATTTGCCAATCGCTTTAAAGAGTCAATAGCACTGCTTCAGCCAAGTTGGTCGCCTGCCAACTCACTGTCATTTTTGCCAAAATGACAATGTTGTGAAAGGCAAGCTAGGACAAAGATCAGACAAATTTCACAACTAATTTGACTGACATTTGCAGTAGGCAACAGGGTGAAAGTGCAGATAATTTCACACACACACACACACACACACACACACACACACACACACACATTTTGAGACAAATAGCAGCATTTTCCTCAAAACTAGTTAAATAGTATACAAAAGCCTCAAATTTAAAATGTGCGTAAAAGTTGCAGTAGGTCTAGATGTCTACTCGATACAGGTAGTCCTCAGGGTGGTTGCATTCCATTGAACCTTTTATCGCAGCAGTTCACAAATCTTGCTGATGTTAGCAAACTTAATTTGCACATTGTTGTATTTCTCCCAATATGTATGGGAGTTTTTTTTTTTTTACATTGGTCATGTTTTCAATGTTTTCAACTCACTTTGGGTGTGTTTAATCTGTGGGATATGTGTCTATCGTGGGCAGGTGGTTTCAACCACATTTTGTGGGTTGTTGCATAGTCTGTCTTTCCTTGGGAGCGAGGTCTGTCTGTGGCGGCCTTTTTCTATTGCAAGGCTGTGTTCACTGAAAGTCTGTACCTAGTCAAGGCTTTTGTTTTGGGTTGTTTACCATGCTCAAGTATTCACCCAATGTGTATTCTCTTTTTAGTGCTGGATAGCATTCCATTTTGCTTTGGTTTTGGGTTGTTTCTTTCCAGTATGCCAGGTAGCTTTCTTTTTGAGTTTTCCATCTGGTTGTGCCTGTGTTTGTGCAACGATTCCCTATTCCGCTATTTATAATTTAGATCAGTCAGAGCAGAGGGCAGCTGAAGGTCAGAGCACTTCTAGACATGCATGAATTCAAATTAACCTTATCTGTTGGTATATGTGTGGAATAAGGATCACTGCAGACAGATATGAACAATGCACATCAATCAATAAAGGGGATGAGACTTAAGTCTTCAAGACTACGATTGGATACTCATCCACAGACCACCTCTCCTCATTGAGATCAAAGTTGACAAATGGCCACACTTCACAGAACAACCATGCACTCATGTAGTTCAAAATTCAACAGCATGTGTACAGTAGTTCATACACTAGATTTGCAGTGAATTTTCCATTTATTTTTTTCATAATGACAAAGTACAGTAAATAAACTGTATGGTAGGCTACTTAAATGTCTTTCATTGACTTAAAGGAGGGAAGTAAGAAAATGTATTAAATCAAGTCCCATCACCTTTGAGATAATTGTTTTATTAGTTTGTTTTGTTTTGGGGGATCAGAGACACGTCACTGAACGTTGGACTAAATTGTGGATGCAACCTATCAGAAAAAGTCAATTGGTTTCTCTTCCGTGTACTGTGACACCTCTCCCATTTCTCACATGTGATAATGCAGCAGCAAAGTCAACATTATTACGATTACCTGCCTTTTGGTTACCTCATTACACTGTATGTGTCACTATATGTGTTGTATTGCTTAATATGACCCCATGTGGTGACACCACATACATCTTGAAGGAATACACACCTCTTACCCACAAAGTCCAATCTCCAAAAGCCCGTGGCAATACTCCCACCAGCAACACTGACTGCATCAGCGAGATTGCACAATGTCACAAAGCTCTCTCCCCACAAAACAAATAACTACCAGTATGTACAAACACCTCATGAATATGCATTTCTTGTCCAGTCTGTGGGCGTCAACATGGATCTTCATGTGTTTATAATCCAGGATCTGTCCTCCTCTCTCTGCCTTTGGATAGCCTACTGATTCGAGACTCAAGTAAGAATCTGCATCCAGGGTCCTACGACTACCGGTATGTGTAATATACAGTAGCCTATATTTATATATATGCCTATATTTATTTTCTTTTTATTGTATAGTAGACTATGATATATAAATGATTGTTCTATCCATGAAATTGTTTCATACCTTCTGTTTGTCCTTAACAGACCGACTTGACTAAGACAACATGAATACCTACGATGAAATCATCCCATTTGCCAAGGAAATGCTGAACCAGTGGCCCAGTCGGGGAATGGTGAAAATATACATGCTTGGCACCACCCTGGCCCTGTTTGGAGTGGTCGGTGGGCTGGTGGAAACAGTTTGCACGACATTTTCCGACCAGGAGACCAATGAGGAGGATGGAGATGTGCTGTTGATAATGGAGAAGAGGAGGAATAAAGAAATACTGCAGTCAGAGACGACGCACGTTAACTCAGAGGTTGTGGACATTGTAGAAACAACTGATACTGGAGTCCATGCTAAGAAGCTGCCGGCTAGTAGGCAGAGGAGCGCATCCAACCGGATGCATGCTTCTTAAAAGAAGAAAGAAGAAAGAAGAACTCTCCTCCATATTAGTTACATGACGTTTCAATGTTACAACACTGTAAACTCTGACAAAGTGGTGAATTAAATTAACATAACAATGTTGACATTAAGTGTTCTGATTATGTTATGATAGAAACATAATGTTTGACATTATCTTTAGACTATTGTCTATTACATGTGTGCTGCACTTTATTCCTCAAGATCACTTCCACTAACTCCAAATGAAATTCCTACATTTATTTTAATCAATGAAGGATTCAAGTACATGACACAGCCAGTAAGAACGTTGAATAAAATGTTTTTTTCCCCACTAACATGCACTTAAAATATTTAACTTAACAATTTGAGAATAGATTTTTCTGCAACTTTCCAGGAAAGAAAGCTGTCCCAAACATTGTCACTAGAGGGCGGTAGAACAATAATCTTCGGCTATTCTGACACCCACAACAAGGATTATAGTCATTGCAATATAATAATAATTAATTCACCTTGCCTCAACTACTGAATGAAGCTTCATGGAAAACGTGTGTAGTGTGATTCTGCCTGGACACCGTGTGTGTGTGAGGCCCATTCACACAGTGCAACATGGTCAAATAGTGGCTGGTGCTGTGTCACTTTCTCAATAGCTCAAGCATCAAAGTGTCTATGACCTGTCCTGACCAGTGACCAATGATGTCAGCCTGGAATTGGATGCCACCAATTAACTTTCAATAACCTTTATTCAAGGGATAATTTATATGGTCTCACATGGACTGCACTGCAGAGTTCATTTTTATGCCTTTGTGAAGTTGGTGTGTATTTCAATTTGGGACATTTTCTCTATTTCCAATACATTTGTCTGAGGTTTACTTTTGTGGTGCTGACTTGTGCTGATTATACAACATGTTTGCAAGATAGTTCATGGAGTAAAATATTACATTTAAGTATTAACAAAATAGAGGGATTATCTGAACATGAGAGGCATTGGCTTTATCAAAGTCAATTCATTATGTGGATGTTTGGTTGATAATCTGAAGCTGTGGGTCTGGACCACTACCTAAAACAATTAAAGAGAGAGAGTTATTAACAAACTATACAATATAAACTTGTCAAACATTGGCCAAATTCGTGTTGTGATATGAGCTTGTAGATCAGCTATTATCACAATATTTGTGGAACCGAGTCAAACTAAATGTAATGCCTCAACTCTTAAAATTGTGCTAAAATTATGATTATTTTGGGGGGGCACGGCCTGATAAGGTTGAGAACCACTGATCTAAAGAATAATACAATAAGGAAAGTAGACACCTTACCACCAATGTACATTTATATTTAACCACTATATTTAGAAATTAAAGAAAACCAAATGCACACAAGATGCCAATTAAGATCAATTTTTATTTGAGATGTAAACATGCAGAAGTGTTTGCAATCTTTGCCATTACTTTTTAATACTCCTCTCCTTCCTCCTCTCCCTCACCCTCAATTGAGTCAACTCCAACCTCTTCATAATCCTTCTCCAGAGCTGCCATGTCCTCTCTGGCTTCAGAGAACTCTCCCTCCTCCATACCCTCACCTACGTACCAGTGAACAAAAGCACGCTTGGCATACATCAAATCGAACTTGTGGTCAAGGCGAGCCCAGGCCTCTGCAATAGCGGTGGTGTTGCTCAACATGCACACAGCCCTCTGGACCTTGGCCAGATCTCCACCAGGTACTACAGTGGGTGGCTGGTAGTTGATGCCAACTTTGAAACCAGTTGGACACCAGTCCACAAACTGGATGGTACGCTTTGTCTTGATGGCTGCGATGGCAGCATTGACATCTTTGGGCACCACATCTCCACGGTAAAGAAGGCAGCAGGCCATGTACTTGCCGTGGCGAGGGTCACATTTAACCATCTGATTGCATGGCTCAAAGCAGGCATTGGTGATTTCAGAGACTGAGAGCTGCTCATGATAAGCCTTCTCTGTAGAAATGACAGGGGCATAGGTAGCCAGAGGGAAATGGATACGGGGATATGGCACCAAGTTGGTCTGGAACTCTGTCAGATCAACATTAAGAGCACCGTCAAAACGAAGGGAGGCTGTGATGGAGGACACAATCTGACTAATGAGCCTGTTGAGGTTGGTGTAGGAAGGACGATCAATATCGAGGTTCCTACGGCAGATATCATAGATGGCTTCATTATCCACCATGAAGGCACAGTCAGAGTGCTCTAGGGTGGTGTGGGTGGTCAGAATAGAGTTGTAAGGCTCCACCACAGCAGTGGACACCTGAGGAGCTGGGTAGATGGAAAACTCCAGCTTGGACTTCTTGCCATAGTCAACAGACAGACGCTCCATCAGCAGGGAGGTGAAACCAGAACCAGTTCCACCTCCAAAGCTGTGGAAGACCAGGAACCCCTGAAGACCAGTGCACTGGTCAGACTGAGAAAGAGAAGGACATGGTCAATAGAAATCAATTAATTCAACATTTAGAATATACATTCTATACACCTACTGTATACAGTATGTAGTGCCTACCAGTTTGCGGACCCTGTCCAACACCAGGTCAATGATCTCCTTGCCAATGGTGTAGTGTCCACGGGCATAGTTGTTGGCAGCATCCTCTTTGCCAGTGATCAGTTGCTCAGGATGGAACAATTGGCGGTAGGTGCCACTGCGTACCTCATCTAAAGACACACAAAAGTGATTGAATGGTATAGGATACTACTAATTTTAAACCAAGGATTACATTGCATTATTTGCTCAATTTGATATTCTGACGGAATTAATTAGGCTTACCAATGACAGTGGGCTCCAGATCTACAAAGACAGCCCTGGGAACATGCTTTCCAGCCCCAGTCTCACTGAAAAATGTGTTGTAAGAATCATCTCCTCCTCCAATGGTCTTGTCACTGGGCATCTGTCCGTCCGGCTGGATCCCATGCTCCAGACAGTAGAGCTCCCAGCAGGCATTGCCAATCTGGACACCTGCCTGGCCCACGTGGATGGAGATGCACTCACGCTGTGGGGGTTAGGTTAGGCATATGAGGATTCATTTCATATTAGGCCTATGTGTAATCAAGGATCAATTCAATTTCCACATCCAGTTGCTCCCTCTAGCTGAGAGTGATTGACCTCCACAATGCATAGCAATCAGCAGCAGGGACAGAGACAATGACATGACTGGAACCTCTGCAAATGGAGGGCACTAGTCGTCTCCCCTGCCAGAGTAGACCTACACATGGTTTCAACTGCTTATTCCAATGTGCATCTGCATGCATGCATGCAGTTAGCTATATAGGTCATAGCCAATATACTGTAAGGCAGGCCTGTGCAGTGCACACACAAGAGGGAACAGCATCCCATAGAATATAGCCTAAACACAGTATGCAATTTAATGACTAGACCTATCTTATCTAAAAAATAGTGCATAGGCCTATAAATCAACTGAGAATAAGAGCGGAGATTAAATAATTGCATGGTATAAATAAATACAATGCACTGTATAATGACTATAAAGTCTTATATAAGATACACATGTGGCCCATGCATATAAATCAACTGGAAATAAGAGCAGAGATTAGGCCTGATTATTTATTTTATTTGTATTTTATTGGGAGTGTGGATGAACCCTACACAAGTTGTGAGAAAATAAGGTATTTAGGTTTTCTGAGACAGGTGAGAGTCTATTCTGAGTTAACATTAATGGACAGAAGGATCTGTGCTGTCTCTATATGAATCCATAATGTATATCATAGTAGTATAGATGTATAGCTTATTTCATTATAGATATTCCACTGTTACTTTCTTAGCTTACACATGTTTCATGATAAATGTTTTTATGTGATGTATTCCCCATGCTTTTTGTTCTTGCTTAATGTAAATCGCTCTGGATTAAGAGCGTCTGCTAAATGCCTAAATTGTCAATTGTAATCCCCACCCTGCAAGTACACACCCAGCTGTCAAATCTGAAATGTGTAAAGGTATTCGATTTATTTTTTCATTCAAAATTTCAGGGTAGAAGATTGACAATATAATTAATATCGGAAGAGGTCCCTGATATTTTCTGAATGAAATTCGCTCCATGAAAGCACGGAGCACGTATAGCCTACCTTCTAATTGCTGGAGATTGGAGAACTCCGTTCATTAGCATATATCCATCAGTGCGCATTGTTCTATCTCGACATTGTGAATCTCAGTGTGCATGGGTACTTTAACGTCACTCTTTTTTTCCTTTTTCTTTTTGTGCTGCAAAACCGTTGGCAAGAAAATTAACGAGATACGTACAAGGAATAGGCTATATTAACGCGTAGATGGTCAAAATACTGAATCGGCGAGAAAAGTGGAAGCAATTAATGCTTTGACTGGTGCAGCATCCATCTTATTGTTATTTCAGTCATATAGCTGAAAAAACAACTCGACTTACCATGTTGCCTGTAGAAGTGGGAGACCGAAAAGTGAAGAAAGAGCCTTTTATGTCTGTATTTCGTTGCGTGTTCTACCCACCGGGGTCGATGCAACAACTGCTAAATGGGAGGGCGGTGCTACCGGTTTTATACATGCAGGGTTGGGGGTTTCACCGTGAGGAAAGCCTATACTATAGCTTACTATAGCTCTATATGGTCCCATCGCATACCCCGCATCACTGTAGGCAGTGTAGGCTAATAATCATAGCCTAATAATTTCTCTCTCTGCTTTTGTTTAGTCTCTTAAATTTTCATAATAGCCTAGATATTATAATGTATTGGTATCTTTGTTTATTGGTATAGGCCTACCATTTTGACGTATATGTTATTGTGTAAGGCGTGGCATTTTATACAATATGCAGTCCTTTATCCATGCATGTTTGCATGTAAGCTATACCTCATAATGAAGGTCCAAGAATGTGGCCCCAAAATTCAGAGCATGTCTTAAGGTCTACAGAGCTCCTTGCCCTTGATACTGAAAATGCTCCATCAACACTCGAGATTGTACAGTGCATGCAAATCCAGGATAATTTGTTTATATGCAAAAATATTAAGCCATATGCCTCCACCACACTCAGCTGCCAGCCAGAGTGAGGCCTGCTAGTGCTATGGTATCTGCCCACGGCATTGCCAGCTCTCCATCCATCACGCCACCCTCTTTGTCCTAGATTCTCTGCAGTGATGTCATCGCAGTGGTCTGATCACATGACCTGTCTGTCGTCTCCCTCCCTCTCTACAACCTCCTTGTTGTTTTTCTGGACTGTGTTTGAGATGCTCCCATTTCATTTGCCTTTTTCCATACTGGTTAGTTGGTTACGGAGCTAGACAGCTAGTGTATGTGGGATGCAAAATCAGTGACCTGACCAAGATTGCACCTGCTTAACTGGGGTTGCAAGTTTACAACTTGCAACGTAGCATACATGAGACGCTTGAATGGCCTGTCCGTTTAGTAGGCTACCCTACTTGAGGGACTGGGAACATTTTGAGTAGCCTGAACAAAGTCCTCGCTGCAGTGTAGCTATTTAACACTTTATGCTGTTGATTCCAGCAACAGCACAATTTATTCACTGAAAAATACGGGACATATTGTGAGCGCTGCTCCACTCTTGAAGAGCAGACCGGGAAGCCACAATGGCTCCATGCCGAGCGTTCTTCGGAGAACAAATTATCCCCACGCCCGAGCAGCTGTGAGACAGGGAGGGGGAGTGGCCTGGACAGCTGAACGCTGAGAGGAAAGAGGAGGATGGGGGGAGCTCAAGATGGGAGTGGTCCTCCATGAAATGAATCAGCGATCCATCCTGCTTTGGAGAACATGACATGACACATGACAAAATATACTCTGGACGGAGATTTATATGTGTTTGTGTAAAATTCGATGAATTTTTTTCAGGGAAAAACATCATTTTTTGACAGCATGTTTTGTTGTGTGCCTTGATTGCCTGCTCTTTTTCCCCCATCACCCCGAATTTCACTTGTTTATTGTATTCCTGTTATCCGGTTAGGGTTAGGGTTATGGTTAGGGTTAGGGTCTCTCTCCTGAATGGAAAAAATTGGTATACCAATCTGAAAATGCACTCGGTAGAAATCAGAATATATTATTATTTAACAATGAACAGAAAAAATCCACTTCCTGCACCTTTTAATATGCATTTAAAAAAAGTATCTAACTGAGAATGAGCATGTTGATAAGGTGAATGAGCGTGTACGCACCTGCTATTTAAAGGTATTGGGAGCCAAAACGGATTGGTTTTTAACTTTTTATTAATGTAACGGCCCAAAACACACAGATTCATTAATTCAGTATAAATAGCTTCCATAAGGTGGCATACCCATTTCCTGTTCATTTTCCCATAGCTTTATTTGATTGGCTCGTACTGTTATGCCTAATTTATACTGTGTGCCAGTGTTGCACATTAAAAATAGTAGATCTGCAAGCCCTCGTGCAAACTGCTATTTCCGGTAAACAATCAGACACTATAGACTCACTTACAACACTGCGTCTTTGGCTTGTTCTCCGTGGGCTGCACCTGGATTTTTACCACATTGTTAGGTGACACTTCATTGCCCATCGTGTTCTGAGAGACAACGCAATGAATCTCAGTGAGCAGGCTATGGAAGGCTGTTACCACATTAGTGGAATCCAGGGCTGATGTCTCTACTAATGACAGACCATGTTTCTCTGCAAATGCACCTGCCTCATCAGTGGAAACAACCCTGAGATGCTGCAGGTCACTCTTATTCCCTACCAGCATGATGACAATGCTACTGTCGGCATGATCTCTCAGTTCATTAAGCCAGCGTGCCACGTTCTCGTATGTCCGGTGGTTGGCGATGTCATACACAAGCAGTGCACCCACCGCCCCGCGGTAATATGCAGAGGTGATGGCTCTGTAACGCTCCTGTCCGGCAGTATCCCATATCTGAGCTTTCACAGTCCTGCTGTCAACCTGGATGCTGCGAGTGGCAAACTCCACTCCAATTGTGCTCTTGCTCTCCGAGTTGAACTCGTTGCGGGTATAGCGAGACAACAGGTTGCTTTTCCCCACACCCGAGTCGCCGATCAGAACCACTTTGAACAGGTAGTCATATTTGTCATCTTTAGAACACATCTTCAGCGGTTGTTGACCCGTGGGTTGATATCATGGCATAAAAACTGAAAAGACAAGGACAGCAAGTCCTTTTCCTATCATTTGATCAAAATAAACTATTAACCAGAGCCTTTATGCCGAGCTTACCCAAAGTTTGTGTCATCACTATGATGTCACTATTGTGTCAGCCATGCCCAAATACGAAGTCCATGTCAGTCATTTCCAAATATGAAGGTGCATGATGTCGGACTGGGCCGGATTCCTTTCAAGGCTAAATACAGCCGAAGGTTGCTGGCCCTCTCGCCCGTCTTTTCTGTTAGGGTGTTCTCCAATAGCCTTTTTTCTTCCCAGACAAGGCAGTCAGACGGTAGTTGGTCAGTTGCCAGGGCATGTCCTTTACACATGAGCCTGCGCCTCCGTCCTCTGGGGACCACTGCAGCTCCGAGGTGACTATAGAATCAAATCAAACTTTATTTATAGACACAACACAAATAGCATAGTAAAAATTGAGACAGGTTAATAGTCAAAAAACATTGAAAGCCAGGGAGAAGAGATGTAGTCCGGCAGCCGACAGGCTTCTTTTGTTTAAAGCGGGAAATTTGGTATATAGTCTTTTTTATTGGCCTAAAATATTGTCTATATATACATGCATTCATTTTTATAGGGGTTTCTTGTGACCCTACCATTAACCTCCTATGGCTGGCAAAAATGTAAAATGTTGCTTTAAGTAGCATGTGACATGCAGTCAAACTAGGGGTTTTTCATGATTCTGAATCCATTCCAAATGCCCAAATGCCCAAATGTGCCCAAAATGTGCTGACCTCATCACATTTGTCATGATGTCTATGGCTGTTTTTAGCCCAAGGAGTGTATTTTGTGCAAAACTAATGCTTGGAATGGATTCAGAATCATGAAAACATCACACATGCTACTTAAAGCAAAAGGAAAGTTTGACATTTTTGCCTGCCATAGGATGTTAATGGTAGGGTCACAAGAAACCCCTATAAAAAATTGCCCAATACTTAGAGCCGGTCATCAATTGGATTCATGAATGTATATAGACAATATTTTAGGCCAATAAAAAAAGACTATATACCAAATTTCCCACCCGTCCACCTCAGCTGCCGGACTAATGTGTTTTAAGCAAAGACTTAAAAGCCTCTAAGGAGCAGACTTAATATGTAGTTCCAGACAGTTCCAGAGTTTGGGGCCGGCCACTGAAAAAGCATGGTCGCCTCTGGACCTGTAGTTAGAATTTGGCACGGTCAGGAGCCGCTGGTCAGCTGACCTCAGGGCCCTGGCTGGGGAGTATGGGTCCATGAGGACTGATAAATACAGGGGGGGGGGGGGCAAACCATTTAGGTTTTAGGGCTTTAAAATCAATTCTGAATTTAACAGGTAGCCAGTGGAGTGAGGCAAGGATGCAGGAGTGATATGTTGTGATATGTTGAATGAACAAATAATTGGTCTATCTATTTGGTCTCTAAATGTGTAATGTCATTTATTGGGTCGTCCACTCACAGTTAACAGTTTTTGTATTGAGTTGTGCTTGAAATGTACTGTAATTCTGCAAACTGTTATAAGTAGTAAAGTATAGGCCTACACTACTGTGTTTTGCGTAACGAAATACCGTCGCTAGAGAAATAGCACATCGGAGAAACCGAGACTGAGGTATACCCCAAACCTGTGGAGGGCAGCAATGTGCCGATAAAAGGCATCCAGTCTGCCGGAAACCGACAAGAAGAAGAAGAAGACCGTCGCTAGAGGGCGGTAGAATAATAATTCTCCAATCTGAGACATCCGCCCAACAACCGGAGATGGCGTATTTGTTTTGTAGCGTGCAACAACATAACACAAATGATTTTACTAACTAAAAGGAGAATTAGTTTCATGGTAATATATTTCTTGGTTTAAAGGAAAGTCCGCCATTCAATTTACCGATGGCGGATCCCGCGGTGGTATCCAGTGGTTTTATAGGAGGGGTAAGAAACTATTTATAAAGCCATTAACACAAACCAAACGTATTTTTGTATAACACGGACTCGGATTAGATTAAAAGAACCATACGAGATCGAAACATTTCATATATCTCCACATCACTAAACTGAGATTATGACAGTCATGTTTCATGGCTAAACTCCGTTTGGAACCTCTATACGCTGCTACGCTTTAGGAGCTAAGCGCAGCAGTATAGATATCGAGGTTCCAAATGGAGCTAGTTTCAGGGCTAAAGGCTACGGAGATGCACAAACAAATGTAGCTCGAGTCCACAGCTAGCTGCAAGTCGCTATTTGCAACACTAGATTTGTTTTGTCAGGTGAAACCTGACTAATGAAAGCTCATGAAATGTAGAACGACCTAGTTTTATAATGGGTTGAATCTAGAGTTGCAATACCCTCCATTGTCATCCAAATAGAGATTTCCGATCTCTGTTTATCAACGTTAAACTCACCAATAATTTAGTGTTGCAAATTGCGGCTACAATACATGATGCAGTTTCTGTCACACTATTTTAATTAAAGCTGATTTACTTACGCAGCAGGCTTTCTAATTGTGATGTAGCAGTGTCGTTCATTATGTTCCCCAATATGCCTTCTTTGCGTTCCAGCGTTCGAGTAGCACTAAAGCAGCTACAAGTCCAGCAGAAAATTATCAACTGGCCCGCCGAAGGACTCTGCAGGTGGTGGTTAGCGCTCTGCTGACAGAATGTGGTTTTGAAAGTGCAGAGAAAGCAGCAGTGGAGTCCCTCACAGAGATGATGCAAAGCTGTATGTCTGAATCATTTCACTGCGTGTTGGGGTTGCAATTTCAGGCTGCCTCCTCATTTATATTGTGAGATGCTGGCAGTGGTGGACACTTAAGTACATTTTTACTTGAGTACTTTACTGATAAATGTTTCGTTATTGTAATTGGATACTTATGACTTTTACTCCATTACATTCAAAGACAAATTGAACCGAACATAACATGGCTTTATTTCTCAATGGACACGCCCGCCATGTTAGGTTCTACTTTGAATAGTACTGTACACGTTCTCTTTTCTCTATTGTACTTTTGACTATACATTGGTAGGAACTACGGTAAAAATGTACATTATGAATTGACCACTTACACCCTATTTCAGATATTGTGCAAATAACTGACCTACAGGCACACATTGCAAAACATTGTGAGCTTGTAGGTCTGCTATTTTCACAATGATTGATATATTTTTTTAAATGTATAGTGCTCGGTACAAATTTGAATGAGCAACCTTCAGTTGTAGACTCGTAGTTAAGTAATATTTGACAAGAAGTATCTATACTTTCAGTCTATTGGCTGGAGAGTTGACTACTTTGTCCACCACTTTGATGATGCCTGGTATGCTGAGATATAAGTAATCATAAAATCATAATATACCGTCACCTTTTCAGATATCAGTGAAATAGGCCGCTGTGCTAAAGCTTACTGTGAACATACTGCCAGAAGTGTTCCTACACTCTCGGATACCGTTGCTGCACTCGTTGAAATGGGTGAGTAGCGTGAGCACAATACTGTACATGGGGCAGTAACTATCGGTTCCTTTCTTTAAAAAAAAATATATAATAGATTTATATCAAGTTCTATTAACTGACACTGTAGCACCACTAGACTATTAAAAGAACACATCAACAGCACCATTTACCGGTAACTTGTATTTGTTGCTGCAGGTTTCAATGTTCATACACTATCTGTGTATGCAAAGAGATCTCAGAGGATGGTCATAACTGCTCGTAAGTAAGACATTGGCTAGCTGTTTACTTGATGATTAAATGTCACACAAATAATTGTGATTAACGATTTAATGGTGTTTTTAGCATTGAGCATTGGAACATATTATTATTATTATTATTATGCCTTTTAGGCTTCAGCACAGTGCATACTATGAAAGGGCTGACATTTAATAACTATATATATTTTTTTGTAATGAATTTCAGCTCCAGTGACTAACCCACCTGTGACACCCAAAGCTTTGGTGGCTGGACTGAAACGCACACATCCTCCTTACATCCCCAGCCACTTCCCAGAGTTCCCTGACCCCCACACCTACATCAAAACCCCTGTAAGCTACACACAAAGTATTTGCAGTTATGTATGCCGTTTATGCTTAGTTAAACTTTTGGAGAGGGAAGCTGCTCATTTATCATGGCTTTGTGTGATAACAACTCGGGTGTGTGTCAATGTGTGCACAAGTGCTATGGACATGATATCAAAAGCGGCCCTTGAATGTACACTGAATTCACAAAAATGTGATTACATTTGGGGAAAGTGAAAAACGGGCTTCCTCACTGTCTTGGTTATGGTCAAAGTTCAGATATTGCTCCAGCCCAGAGGAGAAAAATGCAGATCAAATGGACTGACAGAGGTTCCTTAAATTAATAGTAACGGTTACGTGGGATTACACACACACACACACACACACACACACACACACACACACACACACACACACACACACACACACACACACACACACTCACACACACTGAATTAAAGGCATGCAGTTTGCACTCATGTAGATAATAGCATATACAATGTAGAGGTACTTCTGTAGGACACTGCAATGACTGCATTGTGCCTTTAATCTCGCAATACTTTCATGGTACCATCATCTGTTCTTTCAGACTTTCAGAGAGCCAGTTTCAGATTACCAAGTGGTGAGAGAGAAGGCAGCGTCTCAGAGGAGAGATGTAGAACGGGCACTCACACGTTTCATGGCTAAAACCGGAGAAACACAGAGCCTCTTTAAAGATGATATTACTGCCTTCCCATGTGAGTGACTCCAAGTTTTACAAATAAGATGTGTTCAATGTCCAGTTTTACTGACTTTTTTATGCTGACATTGTCACATTACTGAGTGGGCCCCATATTTGCATGAATTCTGAAATATTTCATTGATTGTTGTTATTGAAATAAAATGATAATATATGATAACAATTATAGTACATTTGTACATTTATGTCAAAGGATGAACACAGATAGCAGAGTCATGGAAAAAAATCAATAATAGATACATTTATACTATTTCAAGTAAACCAATTGATAGTGACTGCTGTGCTGTGCTGTGCTGTGCTGTACAAGCCCTCCCTGGCCTGTGTGTCTGTGTGTTAGGCTGTGCAACAGTGACACTTGGTGGTGAAATAACGCTATAACACAGGGACAGACCCAGGGACACAGTCACACACATAGCTGTCTATAGGAGATACAAAGTCTGTGGAGCTTGTGGAATAACAGTATATACCCACTAACTTGTTACAGCGTTTGCATGTGCTTGTTTTTCCAGTGATTGCAGCACGACCAACCAGCATTCCATATTTAAGCGCCCTCCTGCCATCTGAGCTGGAGCTACAGTCCTTGGAGGAGACGGACTCCTCTGAGCAGGATGAGCAGACAGACAGTGAGAACGCAGCAGGAAACAACGTCAGTGTGAGTCTTCATGAAATACTATTCATACATTTCTATCATCCATTTGTTTAGCTTGCTAGCCTCCTTAATAGAGCTTAAAAAAAGAAAAGAAGACATTTCCTCTAATGCCAAGTCAAATTGGAAACCCATAGGATTATTTCGTGTTATTTCATTAGATTAATCTCTAAGGCTAATGCATCTAGTTTGTTTGTCTTTGATTTTCTTCTACTCTTTCCAACCTCTTCTCAGGATGAACCAGGAGCAGACAAGGAGAATTCCATGCTTCCCCCAACGGGTGCTGTTCCCTCAGCAAAGGCCAGTGAGGAGAGTATGATAGACAACCCATACCTCAGGCCGGTCAAGAAACCGAAAGTGAGGAGGAAGAAGTGAGGGGAGTAAGTTATACTGAACTGGAACAAATGAGACTCATATCTGCCTCAGTCATTGGCAGATTCAGCAGTCCAGTTATCGATTCACTCCTCAGAGGGAAGTTGCCCTTCACGGAAGCCTGGTCTAAGAAACCAAGCAATTCTTTGTATCTGATTTCTGGGGCTAGTGGACCATATTGACTTTAGATTTGGTGTGATGTAGACGCAAAATGACACTGGTCAATGCTGCAGTTGATTTTGGCTTTGTTCAATTGCTTCCACTGAGGATTACTTTCTTTGACATTTGTATTCAGTTTGTTTCGTTAGTTAGTATTCAAACAACACAGCAATACAGTCATTTTGTGAGAAGAAAAGTGCAACTTTTTATTTTGAGTTTGCATTGTCCCATTTATTTCATTGAAGCCGTTTGTAACGCACTGTCCTCTTGTCAAAAATCTGAATTAGGAGTAGAACAAACTCAGGTATGCCATGCGATTCCTGTGTTTCAGGAACTCCTTGTCACAATTTAGCTGAAGAAAAGGGCGAAAAAAGGATATTGCTTCATTTTTCAGTGCATGTGAAATTATTATACAGTGACATGTAGCCTATTGTTGCCTTTATAATACAAAAAATATTAAATTATAGTAAGAAGCACCAGATGTTTGTACCTATTTTTTTTAACAAATAACTTTGTAGGGAAAAACTATTGAAACCAAGTTTTTGCTTTATCTAGTATTAATAAGAGAAGTAACAAGACAGAAAACATGGAAGCACACATTTCATTTGATCAATGTCAATTCATGACAGCCCGGTGCATTGTGCATCAGCTGTGCATTATTGTTTTCTCCATTAAGGTCTGCAACTTGCCTGCATCCTCACTGCTCTCTTCTCCAACTGGGGCAGTCTAGCCCAATCCGGGGATCCGAAACACATTGGCCAGCTCACTTTCCTGTTGCTGATTGTATCATGAGAGTATGCCCCAGGGCTGCATTTGTGAAAATTCAAACGCATTTAAATGTTGGCACATTTGAGCATTTCATACTGTACGTCCGTCTTATATCATCTCTGTTGGGTGGAAACCTCATATGTAAAAAAACCCTGACTTTTCAGGATATTTTTGAGTGGTGCAACCACTCCGCTAGCTATGTGTGTCGGTGGCTGGGTGGGTCTGAGCACAAAAACGGCATGGTTTTTCACCACCTGTGTGCAACCTAAAACACACGCACATATTAACTGTATATAATATATGATGACTTCGGGTGTGCCAGGACATGAGGACAGTGACACGGAAACTGTCATTTAACCCCCACACAGAGTTGCACCACTCACTTCACACGGGTGTGATTCTTTTTTGTAAAAGTAGCAGATCTACAAGCTCAAAATCTCGGAATTGGACAGTCTGGCAATTCTGGCAAATGCCAGAATGCCGTAATAAAAAATACATGGTAGCGTTTTTGAGCCGGTGTCGATCACAAATGCCAGGGCCGATTTTCTGTGCCAATCCGTGCCTGAGGTGGGGAATTCATTTTATAAAAAACCAAAAGTTAGAATATGGAGATAAGTGGTTTCTGCCTGACAGCAACAATATCATCATCCTCTTACCACTCCACTCACTCACCCTGGGCTGGAAACTGCTTCAGCCTTAGATTTGAACCTTTGTGTGGTTGAGTTGAATGGTGTTTTACTTGGAGGGAGAACTTTGGACAAAGTTTGATCCTGCTGGTACTTCTGTGGTGAGGGAGTTGCTGTCTGGTAATGGTGTCAAAAAACGGGAATCAAGAACAACTTGACATTAGTCATCTTACTTGACTCCTTGAGTGACCTCATGGCAAATTGTGTTTGATCATGTCAGTTGACTGGTCTATAGTCTGAATTGACTAGTCACTAGTGGACATCTGAGAACTCAACTCAGGGCACTATTTATTCGTATTTACTTTATATATATGTATCATCAGGGCTGCCAACTTTCAGGAAAAGCAGTAGTGCCCAAACGAACGCTGCGCCACTTTTTGGGGTCTTTTTCTTTTTACATCGATTTAGAGGGATACAGACATCTCACCCTCCCATCCTAAAATATATGAACTTATTTGTATACTGGTATGCCACATATGATATGTGGATATGAGCTATATATGATGCATATAAATCCATATGCACATATGAACATGAATATGGCATATATTCATAGGCTATATTTGCCATATATATGTTCATACATTTAATATTTTTCATATAATTTCTAGGTGCCCACTTACTGGATTTAGTTTTTACTTTTTACCTTGTGGCAGGGGCGGAAACGCGCAGCAGTCCTCGCAGAAATAACATATCCTTTCTTACTTTCAGGTTTCTTTAGTATGTCATACATTATGGTACCGAACTGTGTAAGGAAAAGAAGCATTTGGAAAAAGACTATTTGATTAGTGAAATGTCTGGCATGCAGCAGTGCTGACTACATGAAGGTGGTGATATAATGTAGTGACAAACCTCATGATTGTCATAGCAGCCAGGGCCACGATGTGTCGCATCAAGGCACGGCATCTCAATGCCCAGACGACTTGGCTCATGAAACATGGGGAACAGTTTTCTCTCCTGACGGCTGCCAAATACTAGTGATGTAACAGTAATAAGGAATTATCCATCAGTTTTGGAAACAGATTAAATCTAGAATGTTACGCTTGCTTGCATGTACCATACCTGCTCCCCGAACCGCCATGACTTCTTGTTTAGAATAGATTACGGTAACAATGGTAACCAGATAGGTGCTCGAATTATACAAAGTTTGTTGCTCTGGTGCACCCTCTTGTGGCTAAACTACGCAATAAATGTGAGTACTTTTTCATCCACTGGTTCGTTCTAATCAGTGGTAAATCTTGTCCAGAGCAACTTGTAAAAAAACAAGGTCATTAATCACTTGATAGAATTTAGATTTATTTATTGGCACAATCATAGAACCGTTGGTGGTAATAAGATTTTTTTTTTAAAGTAATGGCTGAACTGAAGAATAATCTAAAGTAGGCCTACCCTTATGAAATGGGTTGAACTCAAAACCAGTGCTACTGGTAACCGGTAACCTAACTAGTGGACAGGCAAAACAATAAGTTATATATATATCAAAGTTACAATTGCACTGTCCTATGTTTTAAACTGTATGAGAAAGATGAAAACAAAATAGATTGTATTACGCAAGGTATTTTCAAAATGCAACATTTTTGTAATTTGTCACAAACATGTTTCAAAAATACAATCAGCAATCATAACTTCTTATATACAGGCAATTCTGACAATATCAGTAGTCTTTAAATTACAGCAATAACAAAACCTGTCTCACAACATGCAAGTGGCCACATTCATGGCACAAAAGTCATCCTCTTGCAATTATACATTTCATGTATCCCCTTCAGTTGGAAAACAGTGGCATATAAAGTGAATGAAGGCAAACAGATACATACACCCCCCCCCCCCCCCCCCCATTTTGGCACTTAAAAGGTAAGGGATGATGGAATGGAATATACCTGGCTAAGCCTAAATATGGCAAAATGAAGTAAATTTTAAAATGATCTTTCCTGAACACATTTGATGAATGGCCTATTCACATGTGTCAATTTAATATGACACATAACGTGACCTTCTGAAGGAAAGTTCCACGGTAGTTGACGGACAAGGCGGGACTTCCTGGGTCCATGCAAGGAAGCTCTGAGAAGGAAGGGAAGTGGTCACGTGACTGGGCTGCACCATGACACTTTCATGGGAGCCAAACTCACACCGGACGTGCAATGAATACATGGCAGTGAATGGAGCCGGCTGGACCAGCTCATAACAAACATTATTCATGAACAATTGAGACCTTTTGTAAAGTAATCACTTATGGAAAATAACAGAAGACATATCACAGGTTGTTTTCTAATCACTTACTTTTCGATGTGCACAGTATATAATTTTATCTGAGGATCTAAACAGCAGCAGGTATCGTTTCTGTCTCCGAAATATCGCAAGATTTGGCTGCCAGACAGGAAACGGTGGGAAGTCTCGCGATACTTGGTGCATTCAGAAAGGTACTTTGTGCTCTTTAGATACTATACCTCTATAAAAATTACAGTGTACACATCGAACAACAACACAGCAGACAATATAATGTGTTCTCTTATTTTCCAGAAGTGATTACTTTACAAAAGGTCTCAATTGTTCATAAATAATGTTGGTTCATGAGCTGGTCACTGAGCTCTCATTGACTCCAGTGCATTCTGCCAAACTTCCGGGTAGTTTGGCTCCCATGAAAGTGTCATGGCGCAGCCCAGTCACGTGACCACTTCACTTCCTTCTCAGAGCTTCCTTGGGTCCATGGTCTGCTGAGAGGCACGGAGTGACTTGTAAATGTGCATACTGTACGCATTACTCCGACAGAGGCACAGCGATGGAGGGACCTTTAGGGTCATCAAAGCGATCCATGGTGTTGACATGCATGATCATGTGCAGGCCGTAGAAAAAGATCCACATCATGAGCAGTGAGGTCAGCAGCCCCATCCAAATGCCCGGTGTGAAGAATCCCGCACAGTCGCTTGCATAGGCGAAATTTCCATCCTTCAACCCAAAGCCCTGAATCTGTAAAAAAAAAAAAAAAAAACATGACAGCCATTCCGTCAAACCAGTGTCTTTTTCGTCGACTAAAACTAAGACGAAAAATGTTCGTCGACTACCTTTTTTCACTGACTAAAACGAAATAAAAACGAATCTATGATGACCAAAACTAAGACTAAATATACTGACAATTGTCAATAAATAAAAACTAGACTAAAATGTTAGTAAGGGACTAGTGGACAAGAGATCCAGTTTTATGCTGGGTTGCATGCTGAAAATAGCAGATATACAATCTCACAATTGTGAGATTGTATATGCTGCCAAAAACAACACTGCGTCAAACATCACAGCGAGCTATGGGTCACAGATTCAGATATACAACAGATTTGGCATATTTGTACCTGGAATTCAGTGAAATTGACCCTCAAAGTAGTCGTCCCGTTTTGCACCAGCAAACCATCTCCAAAGCTCTTCACAGACGTACAGCTGAAGGAGTACTCTGCAGGAGTATACATGTGTCTGCTGGAAAAGGATGCGTTCTGCAGTGTCTCAGTGTTCTGCAGCAGCACTGTGTCCAGGCTGGCCCAGTTACGTGCAGACACTGGATAAAACTTCTTAGTCATGGAAAACCTTACAGTAGAGAAAATAAGAAAAACTTGTCAAGCGTCACGTTAGTTACAACATATCAACTTAGGTTTATACTGTACATAGACCGTATAGTATGTAGACCCGTTAATTGTTGTTTTGGACTGTTTCTGGAAAAAAAAAAACAAGAGTATTGTAGAACGCACCATGACCAAAAGCTGCCACAAAAAACAATGCTCATTTGAAGACAAAGCATCAAAGACAACTGCTGCCATCATAAAGATGGATAAAAGTACCATTTGAATTGAAAATCTCTGAGACTACAAAAAAAATGCTTTAATCTTTTCCTAAGCTGCTTCTAACCACAGACCATGGCCACAGACACATGGATGCACTCAGGACATAATTATGTCACCATACCTGTGGATGTGAGTAGCGTAAATTGAGCTGTATTAGTTGCCAAATAAGCCAATCACGTTACAAAGGATTACTCTGAAGTACCAATCAAATAAGTAAATTAATACGACCACTCTTTTTATCAGATGTACGGTAAACTGTAATACTGCCTAGGGGTGGGCGATATGGTGATAAATATTGGCAAGACGATACAATGTCTCCACGATGCCTTTTCAGAGATAACGTATATATATATTGCAATACAGTGAATGCACAGTCTATGATTTGCAGTTCTATACCTTAATTTATAATTCTGCTTAATTCTAGCTTGCAAACTCGGACAGCCTCACGGCCTTGAGGCCATCTTTATAGAAAATTATATAGCCTTTATCATAGAACACACAACATACAATGATGCTAAATTGCTTTAGGTAAAATAGCTTTTTTTCTTACCTTAGAGTGACCCCTGGAGTGACCCCTGATGATGCGTAAGTGAGGACTAGCCTGAGAAATAAAGAAAATATAAATAATTGTACACATTCTTTTGAACAGCAATAAAAATAGTTCTCTCAGTCCTCTGGCCAACCAACACACCCAACATGATACAGCTAGGATAAGTAACAGTGTTAAGTGTTCTCACAATGAGATGGTGTCATTACACACGGATCCATCTAGAGTCGGGGTCTCTGTAGCAAGGTCAATCCATGTGCCTGCTGTGAAGCTGACAGTGAGATTCTTTGCCCACAGCATAATACAAGGAACATCGGTCACATTGAACATAATGGGGGGTTTCACAGAAGTTTCGGCGGCTTGAAGCAAGGACCGACCCACAGGCGGCATAGACATGGAGGTCTGAGCGATGACCTGGGGAGACAAAAGGATTTCTCTCTCATCCAACATCAAATTGAATAATGTGTGTTTATATACTGTAAACTGCACAGGGGAATATATTACTCGTGAAGGCTGCAGTCCTGTGTAGATAGCAGTGTAGGGGATATTTTTGGCTTCCATGATGCTCTGAACTTTCCCAATAATCTCATCTGTGGACAGACACAAAGTTATAAATTCCCTGCCGTGTATAACAACTTTAATAATAACTTTATTTGTATAGCACTTTTCAAAAACAAGTTCACAAAGTGCTTCACATACAATACATAAACAGGCAATTCAAATCAACTATGGAAATTAACAAAGTACAAAAATAATGAAAAACAAAAAGAGAAAGCAGAAACTAGATGTTCATTCAAGTATGTCACTGTACTGGCAACATTTCAAAAAGAATTGGCCTGAATAAAAGAACACATTTATCAAGAAGGTTTTATTTGCCACTCACTCATACAGGTACAAGCAGCTGCTAAAGTATCATAAGATTATATTTGCAGTCCTATATGACTGAAGTGGTGAATAGATGATGATAGACGCTGGTATTACATTCACATAACTTACCATTGTTGCGAAGGACCTCTTTGGGTAACTTAGAGCTGTAAAACAACAAACACACTTACAAGTTAAATAAGATAATATATGAGAACATATGATAATAATCCACACCACACTGGTGCACTGCATGAAGCATGAAGTCTCACTCAGTATTATAAGGAAGGTTGATGATCAGGAAAGTGCAGCCAGTCGCATTGAGAGGAATATCTGACAGAGTGTCTGCGTCAACCAGGAGAGGTGAGACACCAAGCTGCTGTTGCAGCAGAGCAGGCACATTGCTGGAACTAGACCATTCCACGGACGGAAGCACCAATGAAGAGGAAGAATGCAGTGCAGCCTAGGAGAAACATGGATGGACAATGTGGGGAAAAGATCACAAAATAAGATATGAAGAGTTTGTTTTCCTTCATAGATCAATGAACCGGTTGTGCTTAAACATTGAAAATAGCCGATCTACAAGGTCACAACACGTTACATCGTTTGAAACTATTAGAAATGAATTTCCTAAAAAGACATGCACAAAATAGGGAATGATTATTAACAGATTAGTATTATTATTTTATATTAACTATTAAATCGATTAGATTAATTGCCGAACTCCAATATGATCTTAAATGTGTTGGATATGTGTACCAGTTTGAATATGGTACAATGGCACAAGTCATAATGAAAACACACCGTACCTCAAGATTTTGAAAAACACTATCCAGCTTGTTTCCAAACACTCCACCAAACACTGTAAAGTCATCTTTGCTTAACTGCATGAAAAAAGGACAGCAAAACATTGGATTGTCGACACAACAAATACGCATACACACAAAACATGGCCACGGAAAGGGGGGTATTTTGTGTCACAGTAGTACATTATGCACACAAGTGAAATTTGTATTTCCCCACACATGGACATATGGACCGAATGCTTGAATGATCCACTTTCAATCTGAAAAAGCTTTTTGTCACGGGGCAACCCGTGCCCTATAGACACTAGAAGACTCCACAATATAAAACTGGTCATGACAAACACACACTGCACAGATGCTTCCATTAATTGACTGTCATCAAGCTCCTTGGAGGGGTGGCCATGTGTAGCATCATATACCCTTATCTGTGTTGCCTAATTCTATTGTAATTGTTTTGTGTGATGTGATGCCTTGGAAAACATTCAGACTCTAAATGTGTAATTGTATAGTTGGTCTAACTCATGGGTCATGGTTTACCTGGTTTGAGTAGATTGGTCCAATTACTAATCATTGTGGGTGGGGTCTCACCTGGTACATAAGGGAGGCTTGTGGAAATGTTTGGAAAGGGAATCAGTTTAGCTTGAGACTAACAAAGGAGACAACTCCAGGGGAGAGCTGGCAGGGCCAGGAAGGCATAGCCTGTTTTCAGTTTCTTAAGTTCTTGTTTTGTTGTTTTTCCTTAGTTGAGTTGTCAAGTGTTTCCTTACTTTCCGTTATTTGAAAGTGTATTGTAAGTCTTTATTCGTGAAGTATTATTTTTGCCTGCACAGTCAAATCCAGCCTGGGTCGGTCACTCTGTGTTTTGAGGTAAATAAAATACCAAAAAAGATCTACATTCTTGGACTGTCGATTCTTGGAGCCTTGGCCGTTCGGGCAACTTTACACTTTTGTTTCATAAAAGTCCATGTTATGAGCTATTTTCTGCTAAGAAATTCCGTGCAGGTGATTATTTTTTAAGTGTTAACGTGTTTAATACAAGCAGATCAGACTTTTCTATTTGGATGAATGGGCTGTCAATGGAGCGTGTTGCAACTCTAGATTCAACCCATTATACAAATGTAGTGTTGCAAATTGCGACAAGCCAATTAAGGCCCCATGAGAAAGGGAACTGTAGAATGGGAAGTGGAGCTAAAGCTCCCTGTCACACCAGAGTGAGAATACCAGAGTCACTCGTGACTTCTCAGTAACCACACTAGCAACCATGATCTTGACTCACCAACAAATTTTAAGTACATTTGTATTGTTATAAATAGCCCTTCAAACTGGAAAAATGAAATCATAATATCTTGTGCAATATCACATAATCTGGTCCAGTCTTTACCTTGTCCTGTAGAAACAGCAGCACAGTGCATGGGGCTGAGTTAAAGGCAGTTTTGATGTACACAACCAATTGATCAGTAGTCGTGATGTGACCGGCTGGTGGCGAGGCCATCGGTGGCAAACTGTGCATGCACAACAAACAAAGTGATCAATAGCGTTGCCTGTCAAATAAATGACTACTCTTCCTACGGTATTTATGACTCCAACTGAGTACAACAACATATAAGCTTCACTTGTCAGATAGCATTAGCTTGCGTGGCTTTCATTGGCAACTATGACATATGTTTCGAACTATGGAGTGGCTCAGTGGAGTCAAACTATCTCGCAATTTAAATTAACAAAGTACAATATTTACCCGCCGCTGGACCACATTAGGAATGGCACTTGACTCGTACAGCTTCCGATGGCGAATAATGCAAATAAAAGTGCAACAACAGAAGCCATTGCTCGCACTTCCCTCTGATACTCTGTTCCTGCCATTTTGGTTTTTCCGCAAAGCTAAAGTCATGTGACGCAATCAGCTGATTGTCATGTGTCCATGGGTGTTTCATGCACCCTGCAGGCGCTTCCTGGCTGCTTCTTTCTACCATTCATCCTCTAAATTAGTTTGGAGCTAGATCTCTACTGTAATTCACATCGCTTTTTACCCCCTAATCTCATCGAAACTAGTTCAAAGTTCCGTGTGTAATAAAGCTTACCCCATGTAACCTGTTGGTTCAAAGTACAACTTGCACCCTCACCCTGTCACTGAAGCCTGAGACCTGTAGCCTACCTGTAGGCTACTGGCTCGCTGTAGCCATTTGATCATGTAGCAATAATGCCTACGACAAAACAATACATTTCAGCAGCAGCATGCCGTGTTTTGATACTATAATTATAACACTACAGTACAGTGTTATGAATATGATTATCAAAGCGTTTGACTCGGAGGCCGAGAGTCTGTTCTGTTCTCACTATAGCTATAGGTGTAACAACAAATGCGCCAAATGTCGCCTACGGCTACGTGACGTTTAATGACGGGGCAAGCTAACCTGGCCGCTGTCCATGGTGCTGATAGTTGGTCCAACGCCTTCTTCTTTCACTATTTAGGAACATGTAGCCTATGTCGCCATATATACCAACTCTTCATATTCCTAATAAACATTAAAATAACCAAACTTGCACTCGAAACAAATCGGATTTTTATTTTATTTTAATCATGACCTCTTGTGAAACAAATAATAGTAACTTATCCATAGACTGTGCTGAACAGGCCTGCGTTCAGTTGAAACAGCTCCCATTCAGCATCCATCCATCCACACAGCTGTGCTGGCGGAGGGATACCCTGCATCCACCAATGCTGCACCTACGTATCTCCACTGGAAAGGATAGAAGGAAGAAGAAAATAGAGAATACTTTGGACTAGACAAAGGATCGTCATATAGTTGCAGATTGTAAAGATCACAGAAACATTTTAGATTGGAATTGAATATGTGCAAAATCACAGGATAAAGTATCGTGAGGCTTGTGTCGGCACTTGCCACAGTTGTTTCGGTCTATTGTGTGGCAGGGCTCGGCATGGGAAGAGTGAGAGGATGCGCACTACTTCTCGACGCGACAGAATATTATTCCAGAGTGTTCCACGTTTAAGGCCATCTTTGGTCGTCCTCGCCGGTGACAGTGTGTGGACCGTGGACTGTATTCCACTGATCATTAATGCCTAATGATAAATGAACACCATTTAACTTAAAGAGAGACATTTAATACACCCGAGCAAAGAAAAGGAGCCAATTCGCTTTGTGGACTCACTTGTATTCTTCCCTTGTACCCTTCAATTTCGCAAGGCAAAAGAGGGCGAGACAGGAGAGGCGGTGATACAACATGGATGAGGAATATGATGTGATCGTTTTGGGCACCGGACTCACAGTAAGTAATCATGCAACATTTGTTTTGCACTGTACGAAAGATTCACTGTAAGATCTATATATATTTATTTAATTATTTTTTACTTTCAAATGAATGACTTGTGGCCTGGGCCTGAATGCTGCTACCAAAGTAGTCCACAAGTGAATGGCTCCTGCAACTGTGTGTTTGTGACATTTAAACATAATAATATCAATAATACAAAGTCAAAACAGTTATAATTTCGAATAGATCATTTGTATTCATATATTTAAAGATGTCACGGTTTAAAGTTGACGATCATACCGTGCACTGCTCTTCTACTGTACACGCTGAATAGCATCTTAGGCGTAACCCATAATGTGATGGTTCCTTCTGCACAGACAGGCCTCCATTCTAACGTTTGCGCAGGCCTGAGAATGCATGGTTTTATTAAATGACTGATCCTTTCCGTGGTCAAAGTCGGTTACAGAGCATTATGTCCGGAAAATAAGTTGACATAGCCTTCTTGTAGTAATTCCTTATAGTAATTCCTATAAAAATGTTTTTTTTTTTTTACATTTGTCATGTATAGCCTAGCTACTACAGTACTACTTTAGATTCCGTTATGCATATCATAACTTGTTAATGCATAAATGTATAGGCTGTTTATTATTGCATTATTAGATTGCGCTTATTTCATTGGCACAACCTTTTTAAAATAGAGAGATGGTTATATTATCTATTATTATTATTATTATTGTTGTTATTATTATTATTATTATTATTATTATTATTATAGAAGATCGCATGGCTTGACTGTTCAAGTTGCACATGCGCACACCCTGTCCCATGTCCTCCCTTCTGCACTACTATCTCTGTCTGCCTATAAATGTCTAGATACGTTTGCATTTCGTTGGTGCATTTCTTTTCTTTTTCTATTCTATCTATTTAGAGTTTACATTAATTATTTACTTTATTGTGAAGGAATGTATTCTGTCTGGGATCATGTCGGTCAATGGGAAGAAGGTGCTGCACATGGACAGGAACCCATACTATGGTGGAGAGAGCTCTTCCATTACCCCTCTGGAGGAAGTAAGGACACTGTTTGCAATATTATGGGATCTATAAAAACAAAAACAGTCAATGTATATTATGTCTTGAATTCTACTGATCAAATACCTGTTCCTTTGAGTTTCTATTGCTAACTCTCATTTATGGGACAAAGGTTGTTTTACAAGATTCTGTAATATCTTTTGTGTTCCATATATAGCTATACAAGCGCTTTGACCTTCCGGATAGCCCTCCTGAGTCAATGGGCAGAGGGAGAGACTGGAACGTTGACCTCATCCCCAAGTTTCTTATGGCCAATGGTCAGTCTCGCATGAAAACGTGTATTAGGATAATTAGGGCAGGGTCACTGCACTTTTATTCATGAGGGCGGATTCTGTCAATACATTTCAATGGGAATCCGCAAATGTCAGCAAGCCACATTGGCAGAGTCTGCCAATAGGATAGGTAGAATGAAAGTAGGATATGTAGAATAAAAGTAAATGTAGAATAGTGTCATCAAATTCTCAGGCTTTGGTCACTATATCCCTATGAAAATATTGTTGCAAAAAGTATAGAAACGTAAATATGAGTGATCATTCTCTGTTTTTTATATTTGAGTCAAAACAAATGTTAACATATTGTTGATGGATGTTGATAAAAAAAGCTATGACAAAGCAGCAAAATTCGAATGAAACCAACATACCGGTAACTGTTATTCGTGTGTAAACTCAGGCCAGCTTGTGAAGATGCTGCTCTACACAGAGGTGACGCGGTACCTGGACTTCAAAGTAGTAGAGGGTAGCTTTGTCTACAAAGGAGGGAAGATCTACAAGGTGCCATCAACTGAGACTGAGGCTCTAGCTTCAAGTAAGCTAACGGGACACGTGCCATTACAAATTGTGATCTTAGATAGGCTACATATATTGTATTTAAAGTTAAAATTATTTGTAGAAAGATAAAAAATAATTCCACCTTGCCTTTCTTTGGACTCAGATCTCATGGGGATGTTTGAGAAGCGAAGGTTCCGGAAGTTCTTAGTCTTTGTTGCCAACTTTGATGAGAATGACCCAAAAACCTTTGAGGGAGTGGACCCCAAAACAACAGATATGAGGGACGTATACAAGAAGTTTGACCTCGGGCAGGATGTCATCGACTTCACCGGCCACGCCCTCGCCCTCTACAGGACAGATGAGTAAGAGCAACAAATATAATCTTAATGTTTTTCTTAATCTAATCTAATCATGTTTTGAATACCTAATAACCAATAAAGAAATTATACTTAATACCTATTTTCTTTTAAATGTGATTACATTATTATTCATATTATTATAAGTGATGACAATGGTTGACATGGTTAAATTATTCACTTTATTCTAGCTGTTGTGTCCAATAAAAATAATGAGAGCTAACTTTTTTATTTTATCTTCAATACCGGTAATATTTATTGATCATTGTCTCTTGCTGTTCTCTACCTTCCAACAGCTACCTTGACGTTCCCTGCTTGGAGACGATCAATCGTATTAAACTGTATAGTGAATCCCTGGCACGATATGGCAAGAGCCCATACCTCTATCCTCTGTATGGTCTAGGGGAGCTGCCACAAGGGTTTGCCAGGTTTGTTCATGTCTTTTAAATTGATTCCTACAACAGCACTTTATAGTACAGAGAGCATTCAGACTGTCTGTCTGTAAATCTCAATAAATGCCATGGTATGATTTAATATATTTTCCCCCACACACTTGCCCTGTAGGTTAAGTGCAATCTACGGTGGAACTTACATGCTGAACAAGCCAGTCGAAGAGATTGTGATGGAAGACGGCCATGTGGTGGGGGTGAAATCTGAGGGCGAGGTATATTACAAAGTTTTATATATGTTTCATTTTGTAGTGAGCATTTTCTTCATTATCCAATTGCCTAATCCGTTCTTTAATTTGAAAAAAGGAAAGGGGGTACTTTTTCACAGTACATTTGCACATAATGTGAAATTTGTCCTTTTCTTTTGATTAACGGTAATGCACCTTTCATGGCATCACATTCACACACTTTCACAAGATGGTGGAGGCAAACAAGCAAGGCACTTACCTGCTTGTTGGGAGTATAGTTAAGACAGCATAAAATAATATAAACCTTTCTTGATACGGGATGGAAATTCAGGTGTCATAGCAGCAATAGTAGCTGAAACATAGGAAAGGTTAAGTGTAAAAGTGAAAAAACAAACAACTTAGGTTTAGGCCAATTACTCTTAGACAGATGCTCTACTTCCTGAGCCACTGCTGCCCAAATTAAAATAATACCTCATCTCTATGTCTTTATTGGTAGGCATACAAGTACATACATGCATCCATCAACGTTCTCGTGATTTGCCAACTGAAAGCACCCCATATTGGCCTTATGGTGATTTTAGCACACAAAGGGCCACTAGGGACAATAAGTAAGCAAGTAAGTAAGCCTTGCCAAGCTCATAGGACAGTAGCCTATCTCCTGTTTCTGTAGCGTGAGGCAGCTTGATGTACAGATACAACCCCTGGACATGATGCTAGTATGTTGCAGGGACAAGCAGGGAGGCATTGGGTCCCATTCTTTATTGTCTTTGGTATGACAAGCCAGGGGATCAAACCCCGACCTCCCAATATCAGGCGGGCACTCTAAACTCAATGCCACTGAGGTGGTTACGGGCTATGGCCTTGGGGAATACTTGAAAACCAACCAGAAATTGGAGGATCAGAACTGCAAAGGGTCATGTTCAGGATGGGACAGAAAAAACGTATAAAGTGTTTGCATCGATCAACACACTGACTAGACTAGAGCCACATATTATGCACTGAGAAGGAATAAAGGTCAAGACATTTTTGCAGGTGAGATTGACATTGCTCTCTGCCCCCCATCGCTGTGCAGGTGGCTCGTTGTAAGCAGCTCATCTGTGACCCCAGCTACATTCAGGATCGTGTGCGCAAGTCAGGTCAGGTGATCCGTGTGATCTGTATCCTCAGCCACCCCATCAAAAGCACTAACGACGCCAACTCCTGCCAGATTATCATCCCTCAGAATCAGGTCAACCGCAAATCAGGTGAGCACCAATCTATTCTGCACATCAAAGATCTGCTTAGAAAATCCCAGATTGGAGAAGATTTGCATATGGCTGCAGTATGGGCTATAGGGTTTGTCAAATCAACAAACAGAATAGTGAAAGAAAGAACAATTTGTTTAATTAAAAAGAAAAGAAAAAATCACACCCGTGTGAACCGAGTGGTGCAACTCCCCTCTCTCTCTCTCCCCCCTCCTCTCTCTCTCTCTCTCTCTCTCTCTCTCATTAGCAGGCAACAGTGCACTGTCTCTCTCTCTCTGTTTCTGGCGCCCCCTACTGGTACATACTGGCTCATTAACACAGGTGGACACAGAATCACGGACATTGCTGTTCCTTGGAGTGGTTGCACCACTCAAAAATCACACCCGTGTGAACTGAGTGGTGCAATCCCCCCCACCTCTCTCTCTCTCTCTCTCTCTCTCTCTCTCTCTCTCTCTCTCATTAGCAGGCAACAGTGCAGCACTATCCCTCTCTCTGTTTCTGGCACAACAGCACCCCTACTGGTACTCATTATACTGGTGCTCATTAACGTCACATAGGTGAACACATAGACACGGACATTGCTGTTCCCTGGAGTGGTTGCACCACTCCAAAAAAAGAACAGGAGCAAATGGGACTATACAAAGTTTGATATGCCATTGTGCTGTAGTTATAGCTTTGCAATATTCCTCTGAAATGACTTTCTCTTCCCCACCTCCCCTGTTGTCCATGGTACACTGCAGACATCTATGTGTGTATGGTCTCCTATGCTCACAACGTGGCGGCCCAAGGGAAATACATTGCCATCGTCAGCACCACGGTGGAGACCAGCGAGCCAGAGACTGAGGTCGAGCCGGCGCTGGAGCTGCTGGAACCCATCGACCAGAAGTCTGTTCATTCTGTCTCTGTTATCACTATACTGTACCTCTGTTCACCTTTTTGCTCCATCTAGATCTAAGTAGATAATAAGCCAAAGTGACCGTAAATCATTAAAGGTGGTTAATATTTGGTGACATTTAAGTGATGTGATTTAGTCAGAGAATTCTGGTAATCTGTCACTATGATTAATCCGTTTTTTTTTCTTTCTTTGGCAGGATGGTGGCCATTAGTGACCTTTATGAGCCCACAGATGATGGCACTGAGAGCCAGGTGAGTGAAACTGATCTGATAGCGTTTGCAGGTTACATTCAGAGCTCCGTGTTGTAAAGCGGTGAGAAATGCAGAAATGTGCTTTTTAACTGATATGTAGGCCTACTGTAGGTGTGGTTTGCGAGAATACTTTGCACTTTTTATCTGCAGAAATAGGTGGTATATTGAACTGCCAATGTTTCAGGTGCTAAATCTCAGTTCTCTTTCCCAGTGGTTGAAAATCAAAAGTTGCGGGACGTCTCTTACTTTAGTATGAGTTCATGTTGGATATTGGGTCGCCATAGTCTCCTCCACCTGACCTCCGCTTCCACTGCACATTACATAGACTTGTCAAACTCCACTTGTTAAAACAAGACAGGGAGAAATCAAAACGTACCATTGATCACCCTTTTATGGGAATGCAAAAGACGAGAATATTAATCTATGCTATGCCTGCATTTCCGTCTTGTCCAGATTTTTGCCTCGCGGGCCTATGATGCCACCACTCACTTTGAGACCACCTGCAATGACATCAAGGACATCTACAAACGCATGACCGGGAGCGACTTTGACTTTGAGAACATGAAACGCAAACAGAATGATGTGTTTGGGGAGGATGAGCAGTGAGTCAATTGAGGGCCCTCAGTGAGAGGGAAGGGGCCGGGAGATGAGGGAGTAGGAAAGGTTAAAGAAGGAGCAGAGCCTGTTAAGAGGGGCAGTGTCAACCGAAAGATGGATTTAAACATTGTACTAAATTTTAAGAATATGTAATAATAAATGCGGGTGAGAGAACAGAGACAGTGTGAGAAAGTCAAGGGTGTGGATTTGGCTCTGTCTGCCTTAAATCATCTGCCTCCTTTTCTTCATGTCCCTCTCTCTCCTTACACACACTCCAACACACACACGGTCACGCATGCACGCACGCACGCACGCACGCACGCACGCGCGCACGCACGCACACACACACACACACACACACACACACACACACACACACACACACACACACACACACACACACACACACACACACACAGTGTTCCAGTACTCACGCTCCCTATCTCGTCACTGAAAAGCAGGGTTGATACGGTCTTTCATTCCATTGTAGGATCTATAATCATGTCTTAGCTATTATCATTAATAGAGGTGAACCTACTAATTGTTGTTGCAATGTAAAACAAAAAGCCTTTCATCCTTTCTATAATGTCTTTCTTCCTCATATCAGAGGGTGTGCAGGACAGGAACATGAGCGAAGGACATGGAAAAGGCTGAATTAGGAACTCTGACATGAGAGAATTTTAATAGCTTATTGTGTGGAACTCCATCTTCTGGAGAAATCACCTCTAACTTGACATGCATGCATCTTTTTACACATTAGTATTGTACATAGGATATAACGACACTGCGAAAGAAGGCTGGGCCATTCCACGCATAATTCCATTTCAACCCTGCTTTCACCTTTCTCTTACTTGATCTTTTACCTGTGTTATTTCAATAGACTCTGCTCCTTTTTTGGCAAAAAGTTATTGGCGAAAAAAAAAACAAAAAAAAAATGTGATGAGAAGTTATATATAAATGGGCTGTTCTGTCAACTGTCAACTGATATCTGATAGTGCTCACTTTGCAATGCTGTTGTCGTTCCCTGTGCTAACAGGCAAGCTAACCGGTGGCTAATACTGTAACTGTCATCCCCTCCCCCCCCCAGACGGTTTTGTTGTTTTCCTCTGTTGCGTGATGTTGACCTTTCTCATTTTAATATTTTTACTTTCTAACATTTTAAATTATTGAAGAGTTTTATTTCTATATGTGTGGTGCATGTTTCACTTGCTGAAGTTATGAAGTTTACAGATCTGAGGTGGAAACTGTGGTCTGGGTATACTCTGCTTGAACATTAGTAAGGGAATGTCAGGCAAAAGAAGCATGGAGAGGGGCTGCCTTGAGTGTCGCTGGTCTGTGTGACGTTCTTTGTGAAGGGAGTATTCTTTGGAAGATTTAGGAATGTGTGATGGATGGGCAAACAAAAAAGAGGATTACAGATTTTGCTTGTTGAGATGTTCGGGAGGATGCCAAGGAGCTAAAGTATGTATGTTGTTTGATTTTATATCAGGAAAGGAAGAGGAGAGGATAATGACTGAATTTTTTGGCTCATAGTGAAAGCACCAGATTGCGTCTTGGTTGTTTCAACCCTTGTGTAACCAACCTTGTATAACGTCATGCAGATAGTCATACCTTGAAGAACTAAGCCCTGTGAATAAATCCTGGACAAATATCACAGATACATTGTGGGAAAACGCTGGACACTCATAATAACCCAAAACACTTTTAGTATGTCAGAAGTCCTAAGGCTACATTTTAAAAGTGCCACCCCACAAGAATGAACCAATATACTTTTATTTGGTTTTAGCCTTAATTTGGGGTTTTATCTAATATGTATGGGATTTCTCAAAAGTTATTTTAACAAACCGTTAGCTGCAGATCAGTCCTGTGCCAATACAATTATCGCTGGCTAATCACAGGAACAAATGTGCTGACCATTATACACAAGTATATACCATTATGTTCTTTAGCAGAGCTGACTGAAAGCAATAGAAAGGAAATTCTCGTCCATCGACTTTGGGCCTATCATTCATTACATGTCTGAGTCAAGGTAACCCTCTGTATCTCATTCTCTGCACTATTATACACTTAAAGCCAGATTGATCTGTGGCTTGGCTTGTTGCGTTTTTGAAAATGTACATTTTGCCTCAACCTTTCCCTTTCGAGCACTAAGCACAGTAAAATCCTCAGTGTTAATTTGAGGATTTTACAGTGCAAGGTTGAAGCAATTCCATGTTGAGTTTACCTGTCATTACCGATCCCTTAACAACTCTGAACTAAGTTAATACGTGTTTGGGGTGTTTACGTGTCTTATTGTGATGTTCTATTTATTTGAATTTCACTGATGTACCGGTGAAAGGTTTACGTCAAAATGCTGAATATGCTATGCTATTAGTTTATGTTATAACTGATAAAATGGAACTCAAAAGTGATGCACACCGACACTATTTTTTTTTTGTTGTTTGTTGTTATTTGCTGTGTCATGTGTTACATTTACCATATTTAGTGATCATTCCAGTGTTGCTTTATGGTTTTATATGATCATAGAATTCTGATTTAGACAGAAGGATAATGGCATCAGCCTCCGTCACGAAGCTGAATTCAAAGATCTTTACCAGTCTAAATAATCAACATACTTAATACCTACATATAACTGTCTATTCACAACACGTTCACACTGTGTGCATAGTTGAAAGTATGCCTCTTTATCCTGGAACCATGTTATTTGAAAATAACTGGAACACTGTTTACTCTTATTGTCTGTGGTTATATTTGAAATGTCCCTCCTTTTCTCACCATCAGATACTGTCTCTTCTCTTTTTTTATTCATCTAAAACAAAAGCCTACTGTGTGTGGTTGTACTGTTTTAATTTCTATCCAGTTTGGCCTTTGACAACGACTATTGACAATATCCCTTGAAATTGACAAAAAATTGTTCAGGCTGAGTAGTAGACAACTTACAGTCCTTTGTTTGATCACTAGTATATGAACAATGCCTAATGTCTTGTGTAACAAATAAAATGAATTAAACCATGAATGAAATGATAGAAAAATAAAAAGCACATGGGCAAACCTGGAACATCCCTAACAGCTGATTCCTCTAGTTATTTGTTTTATGAAAATGTATAATAACTGCACAGTCTTTTGGATTGTCTATACATAATACAATACATACATTACATTCATACTCTATATACATTTGATCTTAAAAATAAAACTTGATTTAAAATGATAAAATTCTTCATAAGTACGCTTAAATATATAATATAAATATCCAATATAATATCTAGAAATACAATAATAATTTGTCTGTGTGTGTGTGTGTGTGTGTGTGTGTGTGTGTGTATTGTGTAATCATTTCAAAATGAAATATACCAATAATATGTAAATTTATACAGATAATTTGAAGCTGTGAAAACAAGCCCATACATTTAGCGGGCAAATACATAGCTAGCAACATTTAGGCTGGCTATGCAAGGCTATAAACTATTGGGAGCACAAATGAAACTGTCTTTGTAGTTGCCATGTGAACAGGCAAAGGATCAGTCTGACAATTGTCTTCCATACCAACCACAGAACATGGATCCAGTTCAAATTCTATGAAGCAGAGAGTACAATGACATCATTTTCATCCCTGACTATATCTTCAATACTCCGTTTGTTGGTATTTCTTTTCTTTGCAGCTGTCGTATGCACTGTAGCAGACCCCTCCCAGCTCCACCCCCCCCCACCCCCCCCCCCATCCACCCCACCCCACCCCCTCTCTTTGCTCTCAGAGGAGTTGAGGATGACTCAGTAAGACTCACTGACATCCTGTCATTTTTGCATGCCAGGAGTCCCAGCGTTTGTTCATCCTTCATCAAATAATCATTCCACGATGATTATTATGACTTCGGCTGTGTCCCAGGAGTTTATTTATTCATTGTAATTCGAGTTATTTATAAGTGATCCACCACATAGCTCTGGTATGGATAACCCAGCAGTCTCTCCACTTCGGCCTTGGGCACCACCCAACACCTTCCGAGGTGGCGTTTCCTCACCGTGTCTTTGAGAGTCTTGTCTTGCAAGGTGACGGGCATGTAGGTTGACCCCAACTTTAGCGTCCCCCTGGCCAGAATCCCCTCTTTGCTGTGTCGGTGCACACCAGCTGCCCCCAGAGGATCCCTCGCAGGAGTGACACTCATGTCGGCATGCTGGAACTGTCCTGTACACAAGGAAAGTACAAGTACAAGAATCAATTTGGAGCTGAAATCCATACAGTTTTTGCTCCTGCGCGTATGAGCTTCAGGCAATATTACTTACGAACCAGTATGTGTCCTACCACCTCCAAACAATGCAGTTGTGCAAGTTATATTGGTCTTACATTTAAGGCTGATCCCCAAACATTCAAGGTTCGAATGTTCGCTCGTTAGGGTTGGCTCAAATCTTAATTAATGGGTTTGAACCATTCGTTTTTTCTTTTTCTTTTTTTTAATAAAACAAACAAACAAAAGAAAATGGTTTAATTCCATGGTTAAACTTGCTAACACTTCATCTTCAATATAAAATTGGTATTGTCACAAACGCAAAATACAATGTTGGGCTTAAACTTCATTCAAAGCTGAAGGGAAAACATATTTCAAAAGTTGGGGGAAAATGTATATATTAAAAATGTAAGTGTAACCCAGCCAACATGGCAACCCGCAAATGGCAACCCATGTCAACTGTCAATCAAGGCAATATAAAGGTGACATCAGTTCCTACACTCCCCACTCCCACTTCTACCTATGCAAGATGGCTGAAATGTTTGGCAGCAGCATGGCAGCATCCTTCGGTGAGTCATATAGGCTTGGTGTCATTAACTTGGATCAACTGGTTAACTGTTTGTTTATTTTGAAAGCATTTGATTTATGATTTATGTTTGAACTTTTGGTTTAATAATTAATATTGATGTATTCTATTATAATATATATGTTATGTTATATAATTATATATATATTATAAAATAATGGGGGAGGGATGATAAGTGGCCCAGGAAATTATTCTCCATTTCATTTTCTCCATGGGCATTTCAAAACTTATTTAAAGACTTAAAGTGTCGTACGAAGCCAACTCTTGTCGTGACAAATCATGACAACACGCACAATATTTTGGACCAAATGATTACAAAGAAGAACAAAACGTGTTGTAACCTGCCGTTTTATCTACTTTCTAATTCTTTGTTTGGCCCGAAAAATTGTGTTCTGTCATGATTGGTCCGAATGTTCACTCGAAAATTCCTGCCGAAGTTCGAGTCCTAAAATAAGGGCTAGGGTACAGCCTTACTTACATTACATACCGGTATACTAGTTTATGCCACCGCTGTACACATTGGTTAAAATGACGTTTTATTAATTGAAGCAGCACTATGTAACCTTTTAAATGAATAAAATGTAATGTTGTGCAATCTGTAGAGTATGTCAAATGTGGTTGCATGTATTTAGTATCCCTGCTCTTCTATTGAGACTTTTAGATCAGTGTCAAAGGTCATGTCTCACCTAGACAGTAGACACAGGATCTGACATGAATTACATTTACAATTTAAGATTCAATTCATAGAGGTGATAGTGCATGCACATCCACTCCGTTTTTCCAGCCCAGGTGCTGGAAAAACGGCAAAACATTGAATTAATAATAAGCCAGAGTTTTGTTGCAGACTCAATTTTTTAAGATTAAATGTATCCCCTGAACAAGCAGGCAGGCAGCAGGCTTTATTAGCTCAATGGTAAAAATGTCAGCAGGAAACCGGGTTCAGACACGACACGACACGACAACACAACACAACACAACACAACACGTACCAAGAAGGCCTCGAGTCGAGGCCGAGAGCCCCTGTCCGTCTGTGATGTAGAATCCCAGGTGGGCCATTTGCAGATAACTGGGGTGCTTGTACTGGTGGAACAGAACCAGGAAACGCACGTCCTTGGCCAGCTCTATCCGACAGCTCCGGTGGTTGTCCACGGCGACCCTCACACCCTGGCGCGTCATGGAGCCCTGCTGGTTGATGGGCAAGGTGTCCCGCCCCTCCCCCTCCACCACCGCCACGTCCAACGTGAGGGTGATCACGACGTGCCCGGACGTGCCCATGGAGGAGGAGATGGTGATTTTGTCAAAGTAGGTTCGAGAGCGTTCTTCCACGCCGTGCTTGGAGGGGGCGCCCATGAGGTGACCGTCCACAGTGATTCCTTAATTGCCAACGGAAAGAGAAATGTGTTTAAAAACGATGTATTTGACGAGGCAGATATCGGCATGTGAAAGTGGATTTAATACGGTTTACAGCTTTCCGATGTCCATTTTACTGGAAACTGAGTTGGGATCTATAATTATAGAAAGATCCTCAGTGTTGGGGTCCACTTGGTTACATTTGAGTTACAAATGGATAAATTAGTTTTTTTTTAATGTGTGTGTTTATGCATAATTTATAGTTCTCCACATGATGGTGTCGCGTGTCGCTTGCCAAAGATAACTGACTTAAGTGAAAGCGTGATCAGTGAGCAACACTGTTGTGTGCCGAAGCATAACTGAGGCTTCAATGTCTAGCAGGAGAGGATGCTGCTCTGTGGAACATGGCTCTGTGGAATATGGCTCACCTCTCTCTGGGTCCTCTAACAGTCTCAGAACATCATTGGCCCTGCCGTCTATCGTGAAACACAGGTTCTGATGGAGCTTTGGCAGCTGAACCACAAAATGAGGATCTCCGTCAACTACAAAAGACAACATTAAACATGAAAGTAACATCATCATCTCCCACTGAGCATTCTTTAATAGTCCAATATAGACGTATAGAAGGGTCGTCTAAAAATGGGTTAAAATAGTTTAAAATGAAAGTTGTTTTAGCAGTCTAGGCTTAGATTAGACGTTGAAGCAACGTTGTTTCAACATCTATAGACGGTCTATGTATATAGAAGATTGTATGCCTACCTGAAGAAGAGAAGACTCTGACAGAGCTCAGTCTCGCCGGGGGGTCTAAAAGGACAAGACATTCAACTAAAGGACAGTCCTCCTCCAGCCCAAGCACTGGAATCAATGACAGGTCTAGGTTTGCAAGCAAGCTGTATATTATTAAGATAATTAGTGATATCTTAAAGTGATACTATTGCTGTGTAAACACCACCCATTACCTACCAAATGATTCTGCATCAGCGGTATCATCCCCTGAAAATAAAAAAAAGTGAAAAATTGAATCCTATCAGAATCTTTTGAAATTTCACTGAATTTACTCTTGCAGAGGAGGATTTTAAACTCACAGGAATGATAGTTGAGATCGTAGTCATAATCATAAGTTGCGTCATAGTCTGATAAATAGAAGGAAGAAATTCAAATGTTGGGAGGAAATAAAACACAGTACATTCAGTACCATGCTAGGGAAGATTAGTCCAGATTTATATCAGCATTGCAACTACAGTTTGTGAAATATTAATAACACTCACCTTTCACAAGGTCAATATCTATGATAAATCGATATAGGAGAGAAAATAAGATTTACAGTTCAAACTCAATTGCAACTGATTATAATGGAACAGTCATTTAAAATGTAATAGACATGTCAAAGCAGTGGAGTAAAGAATATATAGTCACCTTTTCTCTGGATCTGAATGGAGGTGGAGACATCTAGTGGAGAAATACAGAACATGCATTAGGCATGCTTAGTGCTACTAATGATAATAATAATAATAAACTTTATTTATAAAGGCCTTTACAATGCCAACCATCCATAGGCATAAACGACAAAAGTCAATTCAAATTCACATTTAAAAAAGAATCACACCGGTGTGAAGTGAGGTGCGCTCTTATCATCGTACATCATCTCATACTGGCCAATCAGAATGTCTGTTGCCACAAATGTATGTCATATTTGGTGGACATTTGACCTAATTTCTCCTTTCATTGTCTATAGCAAATATGAGACGTGTGGGGACAAGATGACGTGAATGTTCCATTAATTGTCAATGACATTTAATGTTTGTGTGTTGCGGACATTTTACGTCATCTTTGGCCGACATTTGACCCAATTTCTCCTTTCATTGTCGATGGCAATGAGATATAATTATATTTTTTTTGTCTGGTTGGTCGGCAGACCACAGCCACGTCACTGTGACTCAGAGACATAACCACAAACGATTAGATTTACAAAAATACAAGCATAGACATTTCGCCTATTACATCTAAGGAACGTTTTCAGATGCGATTTAAAAGATGACACTGACTTAGCCATAAATCTTCCGGCAGGGCATTCCAGAGGTGCTCGGGGCCGCAGAAGAAAAGAGAACGACGACTGCACTGTCTCATTATTCAACACGGCACTTCTAAGAGCATAATTATAAGTTTGACTCATCGACCAATAACGCAAAGTAGAGCTCGGACAACCTACCCAGAAGCCCCGCTGCCTCCCATAGTTTTGGTCCTTCGGTTGCACCAGGCATTGGTGCAAATGTTGGTAATATCTGTACGGTAATATCTATATCCAAGTCTGAATCTGAACTGTTGTCTTGCGAGGCTGGAGCTGGGACAGGACTGGGGGACGTCAGGGGGGTCAGTGACACCTGAGGCATGGCGGTGACATCTGGTGGGGGAGCGTCTGTGACAGACATGGAGCTGTTCTCTGTCTCTGATGAGGGCAGGGTCACTCTGAGGACTGTCCTCGCCGTGCTGGGCTGCAGCGTGGCCAGTTTCCCGGGCGGGGGCGCGGGATCGGTTCCGATGAGTGGTGTTGTTGTAGTGGACGCGCCGAGTGTAGTGGAGGTTCTCGTCGCGGCGGGAGAGTTTGTTTTGATTAGATGAGGCTCCGGGGTGGAGGATTTGTTGGGTGCTGGTGGAGGGGCGGTTTTGAGGGAGTTCAGCACAGAGGAGGAGATTCTCCTACGAGGAGCAGCAGAGGCTGTTTTGGGTGAATTAGAGGAGGGAGTGGGGATCTTCCCAGAGAGAGGCGCTGGAGCTGTTTTGCCTGAAGTTGGGCTAGAGGTTGTAGTGGTTTTCCTGATGGACGGTGATGCCACTGTTCTCCCTGACGGAGGCAACGTGGAGGAGGTCTTTTTAGGTTGAGGGGTGTATGTGGGGCGTCCATGAGGTGGCTGAGGTTTTGGAGGCTTAGTGACTGCAGGATCTGATTTAGTTTTAGCAGGCTTGTGATTAGAAGGTGAGCTCGCCTTCTTCGAGGCTGCAGCTGTTTTGGTGGTAGCTGCGACCGTGCTGGTCGTAGTAGTGGTTGTGCCGGATGAGGTGGTGGGTTTCATAGTGGTAGTGGTTGGAGACGGAGTCGCCTCATCCGTATCGGGCTTTACTACCACTAAAGACGTGACCGGCGTGACAAAGTTATATTTGAGCGAGAGGTTGGTGGCTTTGTCCGCCAGTAGCCTCTGCGCTGCAGGGTCATTGCTCTTCAGTTTAGCCAGCAGCAGTTCTTTGATGGTGAAATAAGCCCAGAGTCGGTGCACAAAGCTGGAGACTCCCTCGATTCCCTCAACACAGCCTACTGATTCTGCAGTCCCATTCCCCTTCTCCTTGGGGATCAACACATTATTATCCACCGTCATGCTCTGCTTTGAATCGACAGCGCTCAGCGACACCTTCAGATCCTTGATCCCCGGCTTAACCCTCCCGGTCACCACCAGCTCAGAGCCCTGGAAGTAGTTTGGGAAAAGGGAATGTGTGACATCGAACGCCTGGTCGTCCAGGTAGGACAGTTGCACGTCAGACAGCAAGGGGCTGGCCACTTCGTCATAGAAGTCCTTCAGCTGCAACGCGGCGTCTGCATCCTCGTAGACCATTCTGGCCACGCCGCGGTTGTCCAGGGCCAAGCGTTTCAGGAGTGCAAAGTCTGCGTCGTCCCCAAACGCCAGGCCAAACAGAGACGTATCGCCAAGAGCATTCTTGGCATTGCTGAGGATGGTGTCGCCCGCTGTCACACCGATGGTTGCTTCTCCGTCGGTTAGGAAGATCACCAGAGGGACACGGCGTGCCCCAGAAGACGAGGACTGGCCAGGGCCGGCAGAGAGAAGGGGGTTGACAAGCTGGGCAGCCGAAAGCAGAGCTGCATTGATGTTGGTCCCTGAAGCAGGATAGGATCAGCAACATGATGATGGAGAAAAAACATGAATGAATATCAAATAAATTGGATTGAGCAAAACAAAAGTATATATCTTTAAAAGCTTTTATAATAGATGTTGTGATTTCGTGAATAATTCCAAATTCCAACTCACATCCTTCAGCGATTATTCTCTTCACAAAGTCTTTGGCTTCTAGCACATTCCGGCGAGTTGCCCGAACGGTGCGTCCCTTCCTCCAGGTGTGAACCTTGTCCGAGAAGGTAATGATGTTGAAGTGGTCTCCCTCTCGAAGATCTCCTAGAATGGTGCCCATGGCCTGCTTGGTCTGTAAAATCACCAACAGAACGTGTTGTCATTTCATATTGCATGTCGACTATTTGACGTCTTTAGATATGTTTTCATTCTGTTTTTCCTACTGCACCTGTTTTATCTTGGCACCAATCATAGAGCCACTGATATCAATCACAAAGATGACATCTTTGGGAACCACAGGAAGCCCTCGTGGTGCAAAATAATGCACAAAGTAGCCATCATACACCTGGGATATAGAGGCACAAAAAACACATAACCAAGGTATCGCAGAGAACTCCTTTCTGACTGTGTTATTTGCAAATAAAGGCAAACATCGAGAGATAAAATGCAAAAATGAATGAGTAGAACAGAAAAGACAAAAATATGGCTAAACTGCCACAAACTAAAGAATTTTGCTAAGGCAAAAAGAGACACCTTTCACAATGCACTTCCTCTTTCATCTGGCCACACCAGAACATTGCTTGTGTGGCCCAGATGACGCACGCACGCACGCACGCACGCACGCACGCACGCACGCACGCACGCACGCACGCACACACCCACACACCCACACACCCACACACACACACCCTGACAGAGGCCATAGCCGTCACAGTATGAGTGTGCAGAGTGACTGACTGACTCAAATACAGCATACACTGAGGGACTGATGATGCTAAAATGAACAGGTGCTCACCTGGACATCACCCATGAGGTCTGTGAGTTGCACGTCATACTGGATGATGAAGTCTGCGTTGAGGCCCTTCGTGGAGACACTGTTCTGCTGCTGCAGCGTGGGGCTGTAGCGGACGCGGCCACAGCCATTACTCTGCTGGATCTGTGTGGATGCAGGCGGGTCGCCATCCCCTGCCAGGAGGAGAGCATGTCAACAGACTGAGCATGTCATTCATTCCCATGTGGTAGAGCTGATAACATATTAATTATTTTCTCAATAGGTTGAGGTTATAGAGCTGAGAAACCCAAGAGTCGTTCTTGAAATGATAACTCTCCAATGCCAATGCCATACAATGAAGGAATCTAACACAGCTCTCAATGAGCTATGGATGGACCAGCTATCAAGTGATCGCTGGGAAGTATGGATATGGGTCTTACACTATTTGGTTTGGAATAGACCCATCTTGTCTCTATCAGTCATAGTGACATTGTCCTGCATCAGATAATTTGTCTCCATCCTAATCAGGTTCTCCAAAAGCCTCTTCTGTTAGCCTCAGTCTGCCTCTCAATACTTTACCTTGGACAGTGTTGGAGAGCAGTCGACTCGTTTTGAGTGGCAGGACTTTGATGAAGCTGATGCCCGTCCTCTCTGATATACTGACGTCCAGAGTGAGGTTCTGGACCGGCTGACCGGGCCTCAAACCCAAACTGAGCTCGTAGCGTCCAAGCCGCCGTGGCAACAGCTCCTCATAAGTCAGGGAGAAGGACATTCGCTCCCCTGAGGGCACGCTCACTGCTACGCGGAACTTCTCAATCTCCCTCTCTCTGTAACACAAGGAGTACAATAAAGAGTAGCTTGATTTTGTTGACAATGTTTGCATGATATTACAGTGTCCGAAATAAATTTACTTGCTGCATGTCCAGGAAATCGTCACCCCTTATAGCCCTGTAACACCCAGCGTTGCAATAATACAACATATTTTAATTCATTAATAATTCATTAATTGATTGATATATTTTTTTATGATCTTTTTTCACCTAAACGTCATCATTGATGTTCATTGCAATGCCATTGCAATGCCATTGGTCATGATATTTGCATATAAATACCCCCCACAGAGGCTGAAATTCACACAAATAAAAAAATCTCTGGACCGGAAATTTTAATAATTAATTTATCATTATAATTTTAATAATTATTATAAATGTGCATACAATTTACATAATTTCCTCTGATAAGTCCTAGTAGTAAAAAGTAGTAGTAAGGTTGAAATCTCTTTTTAATCCGGGTTTTACAGGGTTAAAATGATTTTCCAAAGTGGAATTGTGAAGTGCTATATAGCTACAGGTTCAAAATACCAACTTGGTAGCAACGAGGCCGGCTGTTTTTCCTTGCTTCTTTGCAGCATCGTAGATTTTCCTGGCGGCGGCTCTTTCCTTCACCTGGGCAACGTACACCTTGCCATTGGAGGTGCTGATGGGATAGAGGACGGAGAAATAACACATGACTCTCTTCTATCCCATTCTGACCTGAGATCAGATTCATACGAGGTTTCCACTGGACACACACTGGTCTGATTAACCCATTCTGACCTGAGATCAGATTCTAAAAATGTCAGTCGTTCTTCAATTTTTCAAAAATAGCAGACCTACAAACTCGTAGCGCGCCACTCGGTGGCACGCTATGAGCTTGTAGATCTGCTATTTTTCAATAGCTAAAGCATAACATGATGCTAACACCAAAATGGGATCCCGTTCAGAATGGGCTATGTGAGCCACAGCATAATTCGTTGTTGTCGGGAGGAAACTAAATTTTTGAGGTTTTTCATTTTTTCTTGGCATAAACCAGTGCTATTGAACACCCTTTACGTCTGTGTGTTGTTTCGAAAATATTGAACCAATGGAAAGTAGTATAAAAAAGTGCTTTGGACAAGACCCTCAAAATGTCTGCTAAAACAACTAACTCCACCACCTCTCCCCCTCTCATGGAAGTAATTGACAATATATAAAGTTACAACACCAACTTTGATGAGGCTGTATTGCTTTGTTTTAAAAAAAAAATACGGTTTTCTTAATTTCCTGAAAAACTTATATTTTTCATTTCCTGAGAAATGAACATTTTGGAGTTATGAGGTTTCCTCCCGACAGCAGAGATATAGAATCTAATGCCACCGGGAAATTTAGCATGATTTATTTTATTTAGCTCCTTAACATTTGCACCCGCGGGCTCCTGTATGGGAAACCAAACATGCATACCCCGCAGCCCCACCCACCCCCCAGCTAGGGAGGTATTATGCAAGTCGATGGGCTATATACTGTAAGTAGTAGCTTGTTTCAACTATGCACAAACATATATATTGTGTTTGTAGTTTGCATTGAAAACATGAAACATGAGGTGGGGTTGTTTAGCAGAGGTGAGTGGAAAGAAAATAAGATTAATGAATACGGATCAAGCAAGCACTTTGTACCTATGAGGCCGTATACACAGGCAGCTACACCCAACAAAATCCCAACAGAAACCTCAGCTTGAGGGCGTAATCCAAGTCACACCGCCCAGTTCTCTGATTCCTACTGCCGTTGCTCTTGTCACGTGACGAGGTGCTAAAATAAGGTCAAGTTCTTTGAACAAATATATCCAAATAGAAAAACAACAAGGGCCAACCAAAATAAACCCGCAGCCTTGAAGCAGGTCTTGTTTCAGACACAGCCGAATGGCATGGGAGAGCCCAGTGGAAAATGGAGTTACTTGTATTTATATGTGGCTGAGAAGGTAAGGGAATGGCTTTACTTGAGTGACCTACACACATGGAACACAGTGCTCTCAGTCTGAGACACAGAAGTGCCACAGAACCAAAGAAACACATTTGCCGCAGCTATTTTCCTTTGGATAGTCCATGATGTGCACTGCATTTGGCAATAACTTCTGAGTATATGTGTAAAAATGGGCATGTATGTGCTAGTGAGTGTGTGCGCGCGCGCGTGTGTGTGTGTGTGTGTGCGTGCGCGAGAGAGAGAGTTAGAGAGTTAGAGCGAGAGAGAGAGAGAATGAATAAGGGAGCAATTAGTGATTATGTATAGTCTACACACACGTCAGTGTAAGGTTGTAAAAACTACATGTTTTTCCAGATTGGTGTTTTTGCAACATGCAAATGTGTATGTGAAATGTTCGGTACGTTATGCACACATGTGTGCGTGGGACCTACAGTATGTCTGCATTGGCATGGTGCCTTGGTCAACAGTGCAGAGCAGAAACGGGGATAAGACTTGGCATATTCCTGTCATTTTCTCTATTAACTTTTTAACTTGTATTTACAAAGCCTGGTATTCATCTGCCCTGAGGCTCTACCCCCCCTCACCTGCTTCCGCTCTCTTTCTGTTGGGCCTGCAATGGTGGCTTATTTTGTTTTCTTTATATTTAGCAGTTTTAAAGGACAGTGGTTTCCAGCCCTCTTGGTAATCCAATGATGTGCCTCCTCTCAACCGGAATTTGGGTTCCTAACATAACCCCTCTGAAGTCACCGACTATGGGCTGCATTTATTTATTGGCTCATCATCTGCAGCATGCCAAAAGTCAATTTCATTGCTAAAAAGATGGTTAAAGATGGAGTGCCACAATTTTTCTCCCACCCTAAAACATGATCATCAGGTATTATTATAATATAAGGAGGAATAACTTTTTCCAAAAAGTATACAGTATTTGTTAAAATCATGCTTTTATATGGACACGCCCACCAGTTCATTAAGTATGCCTGGTTTGCCTGGTGGGTGGTGATGGGTGGTGATCCACCTGAACTGAAGCCGCACCCACATCTGTAGTTGTATGATAAAGGGGGAGGGGTTAGGGGAGGGGCTGATAGTGTGATGTCACTATATTACTGTTTATTTAATTGGCCCGTTTGACTGTTAAGGGTTCTGCCTCCAGGAAGAAACCCTAAATACAAAGTTAATACACCATTGCACATACAGTACAAATGACTCCACGGTGTCTAATGAAGTACTGTCACCTCATAGACACATGAAAGAATTGTGGCACTCCATCTTTAACGTTTGACTTTGAGACTCACATGGTGAAGTTGGAGATGAACGCGGAGGAAGGCAGGTCCACCTCGAAGGCAGACTCCTTGGTGAGAGGGAGCTGGTTCCACACGGAGCTCTGAACTGTGGTCTGGGCGTAGCGGGACACCACTGAACATTTCACATGGTAGTCTGTCACCTTCAACTGAAATGCAACATAGAAACATACACTTCTAATATCTCTCTCTCTAATATATATATTAATATACAGTATATGATGAGAGTCATGTTAAAGTAGAAATGCAGGGGCTTCTTTGCACATAACATAATCCTGCATTCAATAAACAACTCTGTACAGCATATTCAGTCATCCAAATATATTTTGGTGAGGGTGACAATTTAAAACACTTTAATGTTGTTTTCACAATCGCTGCTGGCTATTGAAAGTTAGTATACACTGGCAGAATTAAAGAGATTATAGTTCACAGGGGAAGTGTATATGGTGGGGAAAAAAAGCAAATAAAAATCTGCCAATTATTCCATTCATCGACTATATGAGGGGACAGCCCCAACACGTAAATGTTTTATTTTGTGACTACCGCATTTTGTGAGATCGCAAATTAGAAGACGGGACCCTCATGGGTCAATCTGTACACAGTTTCAGAGTTGAAGTATTTTTGTGTGTAGGGAGCAGGATGGAAAGTCACATAATTGTAACCCCGTTACATATATGTATTTTTTTATCATTGCCATCGGTGGATCAAGCATGGTCCTGGCTTTGGTTTGACAAGTTCAAACAAAACACAAAGCCGTTCTCATGCATGGTATCTCTCGCCTCCTCTTGTTTACTTTAAGCAGTACTACTGGCGCCTGCTGAGACCAACCATGGTCAGCTCTAGCCACATCAGGACCAGGAGACAGACCAGAAGTAGAGGGGCACAGCAGCCCTCCAGTTCACTGGCATCTAGGAAAGTTGTGGTTCACTCTATAGCAAACAGATGTGTTCATATAATTTCAGTTTACCACCGCTTCTGCACGCTTGAGGCATATAGAAGTGATGTCTAATGATGGTACTAATGAAGTCACTGTTTAGAGCTGTTCTGTTCTATATCAACATATGTACTTGTATGTTAGCTCTGTATTCCACGATACTATAGTCTCTAAAAGAGCAAGACAACTTATTAAGCATGTTGTTTCAATCCAGATTTTGGAAAAAATGCACAGTGACGTTACATGACACCAAAAAGCTATTCTTGTCAATTTGGGGTCTTACATTGTTTCACTACTTTGAATTTGGCAATGGACATTCGTAAGAATGTCATAAGGTTTTTGTTACGGAAAGCAAACTGCTGAAAGCATTCGCTAATCTTACACAATAAGCTTTATATTTTTCAATTGTGTGTGTGTGTGTGTGTGTGTGTGTGTGTGGGGGGGGGGGCCCTTACCACTGGCTTTGCTGGTTTGCTTTGATGTCTCACTCTCTGGAAGAGAAACAAAAAAAATAATTTCACAACTGCATATAGGAGTTTTTGAGTGAGTTCAGTTGTAGCTTAGTTTTGAGTTGTAGGCCTATATGTTTTATGTGTGGAAGATAGGCATGATGAACTTATTAATTGAACAAAACAAATCTGAGAAGTCATTTAATCCATTTTATATGGGCTACTAGTACATCAAAGTTACCCTATGCTATATTTTGTTTACACACAAAAAAAGCCTCCTTTTTTAAGTAATCTCCACAATCTGTGTGTGAAGGTTGGGTCTAGATTTTGTCAAAATAGTCTGAATCAAAGCCATTCATGAATGTCAGGGAACTGGAACTGGAAATAAATGCTTTCACTGTATGAAGGGGCACTGAGGGGGCATGGTTTGGTCTCAAATGTAAATTTTGCACACAAATCATTGCTGTGTCAATACATTACCACATATCCTGGAGATTGTAGGGAATTAAACATAAACAAATTGTTTTAAGGCTGCACGGAATAA